>NW_019735464.1:100295-156608 GCF_002891405.2 Cryptotermes secundus
ATAGTGCTTTGAAGTGCTAGTTTTTCTGTTGAGATCCATTGCCAGGAGACGACTAGTGAAGACAGAGAATCCTAACGCATGTGCAGCGGTAATGGCATTATAATTGATTGCGATTAAGAGAACTTGTAACCCAAGTGCCAATAAATCCAATCATCCTATCTAGAACCCGTTATTTTCGTCACGTGTACCTATCGTACGTGACAACACGTAAATGTGAAAAGGTTGTACCGGTGGATAACAACAGTTTCACTCACGCTTGCCATGTCAGTGGTCTAATGTTATCATACATGTGACAGAACAGGTTATTATTTTAACTTACGTTCGTATGAGCGTGGCACTGCGCCCTTTGAACCCAGTCAATATCATCACAATCTACTTCTCAAGATCAATTTCAGTTTAAAATCATATCCACGCGTAAGTCTCCAAAATTGCATCTTCCCTTTAGGTTTAATACTAAAATTTTGTATGCATTTCTCGTCTCTACCATACATGCCATATTCTCCTTTTGAATTCCTCGCATAGGCAAAGTTTTAACTTTGTTAACTGCGAGAGTAGGAGAAACACTGCTCTGTAATCTTTTGCAAGGCATGAGAGCACCTAAGTTATAGACCTCACGCACCACTCCCAAGCCTGCCAATGACGTAGAAAAGGATCGAATTTATTAAGAATTTAGTCCGATTAAACGATGATGAAAAATACTGAGATTTGTAGGTTGCGAATTTAAAAGCAATATTATCAATTTAATATGTTTCACCCTTACGAATTCGGGAGGCTACAGATTTAAATCTCTGCTGGAAATAATACTTGGACTGAGGTTTTTCGTGTTTTCCTCAGTCAATCCGAGCACACGCTGGGACAGTGTCTTCAATCAGGCCACGACCACTTTCTTCTACGTACTTTCCATTTCACTTTCATTGTACAATTCGACGCTATACATGCCTAGATACAGAGAGCCACGTTCAATAAACTATACACAAATAACCCCCCCCAAAAAAAACTTCCATTATGAGGGTGTAGAGGGATAAATCTGGCTGTTGTTTTAAATTGCGGGTGGCACGCGCTCCGATTCAATGCCGCGTCGCATAGCAATCGGACCTCCCACAAGTCCCACGTGTGGGAGCCCATAACATAGCCGTATCCTGTGGGTTCATTAAAGTGATTTTGTCACAAGGGTGAGAGGAGTCAAGCTGCACTAACTGCACGCGCTCCCTTTTCACTTAACACTGCCACAGCCCCCTCCCTTGCTGCCAATTTATAATACTCAAAAACAGGGGGGCAGAAAATACGGAATATTTGCTACAGATGACTGTTAAACAAAGGTACGCGTGTGTCTGTACAATTAGAGGCAGGACGATCCAACAGCCTGTTAAGTACATAATGATAAGCAGTGTTTGTTGTCTATTTATTCAACACGAACCCATTTTTATTTTCATGGCGGATTTTTCGTGAAGGTGCCACGCGTAGTAAAAGATGAGATATGTCTACAAAATTTTAACAGGGAAACCTAAATGGAAGAGTTAGATTGAAATAACACGATAGGCAGTAAATCTATTAAGTGGTAAAGATTCTGTTCTACGGCAATTCATGTGGGGTACGTGGTGGAGTAGCTGGTTGAGACACTATGCTACAAGCCGGAAGATCGCGGGTTCAATTCCCGATGAGGTAATTGGATTTTTCAATTGATCTAATCCTTCCAGCCTCACTATGGCTCACTCAACCTCTCAGAAATGAGTGTCACTAATCTTCCTAGAGGGTAAAGACCGGCCGGCGCGTAAGCCTGACAACATTACAGCTATCTGTGAGCAGATTGTCTAGAGAAAATGTGAGAGCCTCAACATCTCACAATCCTATGGTCCTTATAAACCGATATTAAACTGTTGAGATTCGATTATAATAGTACTGATTAATATAAAAAAATTGATTCATTTTAATAATTCAATAACGACTTGCATTATTCATAAAAACCACATCACGATGATCTTGATAGTTCGAAACATGTAGTGGGATGAAAATATAATAACCCGAATATTAAACGTTTTAATATCGGTTTATAATCAATTGGTGTGTTGACGGCCCCTAAATATACCTTTTTATCTTATCGATTCTCTGCGGAATTCTGACTCCACCCATGCAAGAAACACATGATTAATGATTAATATTATATCGATTGGAATCGTCCCTATTTACCTATTAACATCACAGTAAGTGTGCCATAAAATATAGCATATTCTAATCTAACTCAACACATATCTACATTCAGAACAGAATTTCAATTTGTAGCCGAAGAACTATCTATTCAGGAGAACAAATTACACGGCTCTGTCCCTCGTACAAACAAGTACGTATCGCTTCTTGGGATTTCCTCCTCGTTAACTGTTCTCGGTACAGACTTCAATACCAACATGACAAAAACAGAGATCGCAATCATACATCACGTAACATCAGCCAGTTTACCTCGTCCAGTTTTCTGTTAAAAAAATGGCAAATGCATCTTCGACTGACTGAACTACAAGAACTTGGTATCACAGTGGCAAACAGGACAGTTCCTATACACGGCAAATTGGAACGCGGTGAATCAACTTCTTTGAATTGCACCTCGGGCAGTGAGAGATTGTCAATGAAGTACGTGGTATTTGACTTCGTGGACTACGAGGAAAGCCACAATTTGCTTCCGTCTCACAGGAAATATTCTCATCTTCGTACGTCCCTATTTCCTTAAAAGGGAAACTAACCGCAAATGTATGGTGATACATTTCAATGTTAATTCTGTAAACACCGAAGTCCAACATCGGGCAATGCCAGAGCCAATTCAGTTCATCACAATATACACCAACTACGATCTATTTTAAAGTCATTCAATTCATTTACTAGACACTGTTGTCTTTGTGAATAAAGTACGACGTTTTGAGAATGAATGGTGAATTTGGGGACCACCTCTGTGGTCTAGTGGTCAGAGTTCCTGGCCACAGATCCAGAGGTTCCGGTCTCGATTCGCTACGAGATTTTCTGAGAAGTAGTGGGTCTGGAACGGGGTCCACTCAGCCTCATGAGGATAACTGAGGAACTATTTCAAGGAAATAGCGGCTCCGGTCTAGAAAACCGAGATTAACGGCCGTGAGGATCCGCTGCGCTGACCACGTGACACCCTTTATCCGCAGAAGTTGGCACTAACTTCGCCGACAAGCGGCGGTCGCTCGATCAAAATAGTTCGCTTGCGGACTACAGGCTACGGAGTTCGTTTGTTTTGTTTATGGTGAATTTTGAAGGCACATTGCGGTACATATTTGAGACTGGTTTCAAAGTAATCTCCGTTATTTGTCTAAGAGACCAAATCAGTATCAGAATAATGGGCATTTGTGCTAAAAGACAGAAAAATTCTTACAGAATTGCAGAGCCAAGAAGTGAGTAAGTAAGCTAATATGGTCGATAAATTGACAATACAGATGAGGAAAAGAACTATCCCTGTAATAGCCTGTGGAGGCCAATAAGTCTGTGAGACTTGGAGGCTCCCACAGTTCCTAGACAATCGGCTCACAGATGGCGGTGAGGTTGTCAGCCTTATGTGCCGGCCGCCCTTTACCCCCATGAAGATTCCTAGTTCTCATTTCTGTTAAGAGGCTGAGTCGATTCCCGAGCCATAGTGCGGCTGGAAGGATTATGTCAATTCAAAAAATCCAATTAGCCCATCAGGAGAAAATACAATTAATTTGTCAAAAACCAGACATGAATCTTTCGTCAATGTTTGATTCTCAGCCCAGGTTGATTCTGTTAGCAGCGTGTTGGCACATTGGTAACAGCCGCATCGACTGTGCAGTAACACAGAACTCTGTAAGAAGTTTACCTAGTCTCGAATGTGTCAATAGCATTAAAGTATTTTTTATTACCGTTTCTCGTGTTTATTAGCATGCAGTAAAGAAACAGCTTTAATCTGATTATCTGCTGTAGAAATGTGCGTAACGCTGCTTCGACAACAACAAAGAGGCCTTGATGGGAAGCAGAAACAGTAGATAACAGACCCAAAGTGATCTTCGGCTACAGTTACCCAATAGAGCCGCAGCAGGTTAACTCAGGCGGTAATTCCTCAGACTTGCCTTCCGAGAGAACTGGCTCGAATGCCAACCGCGGGCGCGGAATGTCCCCTTAAATTTGACCGTGGTTTTCTAAGTTCCTAGAAGTGAATGATGAACTAGACTTTCGAACAATTTCTTCTTCAGTCCTTTGTTCTTCAGAGTCCGTAATATATAAGCCGGGACAGCCCAGTCAGAAAATAACTCGTTGACAACCGGAGCTCGATTGTCAACAGGAACAAGAATTGTTGTCTTCAGTGAGTGCCGGGATTGATTGTAGGGCAAAGTTAACCTCCACTCCAAAGGATACCGAAGTCATTCCTCAGGAATACGCGGCCGGAGCTTGAATCTGTCCACTCAACTATATCTAATGAAAAGGTTAAAAATGAGTGGACAATTGTGTGCACATCCCATACAGTTTCATAGAACACCCTTTAAGGTGCAGGTAATTAAAAAAATACGTTTTTAGTCATAATCTATTCATAAAAGTCAACTCTACATAGCAAATGCAAATGGTAGACAGTTGTTAAATAAGCATCCAAACCAATTATGGGAAATGTTATGGTTTCAACCATTTATACATAATTGTATATATTAATGACTATAAATTTTAATTAATTTAACTGTAACAACTGTAAAGGCAAAACATATGTAAAACGCTTCACAATTTGGTATGTGGAACGCTTAGGTGAATTCCATGAAACTGCCCCGAAAAGGACTGAAAGATGTCAGCAGGAAGGCAGGACACGTACTGTATTTGGTGACATAAGGTAAAGTCGTCCCTGTGCTTAACTAATTAAGCACTATGCCATGAAGACTTATGTGGGAGTGGATGTATAGATTCATGTTTTCTTGACCTCGGCACTAGCTGGAGGTGAGCGGTCAGCTTCACGCCCGGGCCGCTTTACCCCCAGGAAGGAGTCCCCGATATCCATTGGATAGGTGGATGCATGGGGCCCAGAGCCGGTTTGGACGACGTGAAGAAAAGAAAATTGACTTTACCGGGACTCGAACTCCGACCCTTCGGTCATTCAGCCCGTAGCCAGTTCCTACACCGACTGCACTATCCAGGCTCCTTTTTTGGTGGCATAAATACTAGTATATATTTTGTATTAAAGATTACTGAATTCTGCAATCTGACTCCGTGCAGTCTGGTAGATATTGGCACGTGATTGAATTTGACTATAGGCAGGGTTTAGATTGGTAATTTGATTTACTGAACACTTACGGATCGTAAATACAAGTAACTATGGCGCCATCGCTATTTCATGCACTCTACAATTCACTAAAGCAGGCACCAGGACTTCTAAAGTTCGCTGTATCTTCACCAGTCGTTGTCTGGTAACAGCTTCCAATGCCGTAGATTCTCTAACTTCCGTGTTCACTGCTTCACGTCCTCGCTATCTGCCGCTTATCTCACTGTAGCTCCCGAGCTGAACTGAGTTCCAACTGCCGAACTCAAGACTAACTAGTCACTCACCAACTCACTTCACTCCACCAGTTGTAGCTCCACTCCGCTACACTGACTCACTCCCAGGCTGGCGGCCATCTCACACCAACCTCCTACTCTCCTCATTGACGTCTCCAGACTCGCTCGTAATCGCAGCTGCTCTTTATACAGCCTCGGCACAGACCGCACAGAAAACATATCTCCGGATAGTTCCTCCATTACTGCGTCAAGCAAACATCGCGCGAACCGCACAGAGAACACCACTTCCCAGTCACTCCATTGCTGTATGTTACGAATCTGTTGCGGCCACTACCTAGCAACGACCGCCGTTTACGGAGCCATTACCTAGCAACAGCTGTTGTATAGCTGCTCATTATGCGGTCGCTGCTCAGCAGCGGGTCTACATGCCACAATGCCACTGCTTCGGAGGAAACTTCGGGTTCATGTTCTGGGTACAAGAGATAACTTGAGGGCGGATGAAGCATATTCTTCCGAAACGTCAGTAAATAACTACCAGCTACACGAGGTCACATACTTTCATGGTCACCAGCGTGAGAAACTCAAATGTCACATATTACATGGTAATTACATTTACTTCTTCGTCACAAAATTAAATTTCATTTCCAATTATTTAAGATCATTCGACGGCGATTAACTGATTAAAATAGTCATAATACAGACACAAAAGTTTACACATTGTCACCAACATCACCTTTGCAAAATAATTTGCTAAAAGTTCTGTTCAGCGGAATTTCAAAGCAAATGTGGTAATCATCAGTAACACAAAGCCTGCAAAGCAATTTCAGAAAGAAAGCGGAGCATTTTTTATTAATTCGTTTAGTGCGGGGTGGAGTCCAACTGAGTCCACTCGGCACGGCGGCCACTGATTGGTCTATTGCAGCCTCCCTCGGGTGATTATGATGATGGAGAACTTGGTAGAATGAAGATTGACAGGGGAAACCGAAGTACTCTGAGAAATCCCGCCCCAGCGCCACTTTGTCCACCACAAATCCCACTTAACCAGATCCGGGATCGAACCCGGACCGCCGCGGTGGGAAGCCAGCGACTAACCGCTTGAGCTATGGGGCGGCCAAGCAGAGCATTAGTAAATGTAAAGTAAAGGTATCCTTGTAACAGGCCGTGGAGGCAAGATACACGACACGTGTGTTCTTATTGACTAAAGTTTAAAAAGAAGAAAATAAAGGTGGTAAGCTGAGAGCCCATGATGATCGTTTATTACGTCATTCCCCTTCTCATCACCATGAAACTCTAACTGCACACCACACCCTCCCTTCACTCTTTCTCTCCACCCCTCTTTATCTCTATGTATGTCCCACCTTATAAAGAAATATGAGCAAAATTCCGCCAAAATTTTTGCGACGACAGTGTAAACCTCGTCTCCTATCCCTCATCACTTCCAAAACAACACCCTCCGACCGTTACCAGAGTGAAGACGTCATTAGAATGCTAATCATATGTCGAAGCGTTTAAAATTCGCGGCAAGTTTTGAAGCACTTCAGGAAGGGCATTGGCCTGCCCCCTCTACCAGTATATACTCCTACACCGGAAGCACACAGCATTTAAGAAAGAGTAAGCTACTGTAAGCAAGCAGATAGGAGAGGAAAAAAATAATACAGCATGTTACCTCTATCTTTCCTATTAGTGTTCTATTAAGAAATACACAGACAGATTTCATCTACATACTGAACACAAGGAAGTTTATACGGTATGTAAGGCAGCCGGCAGATCATCTAGATACGGTTCAACACGAACATTACTTTCTAATACCACATATCTTGCGGAGCCGGGATAGCGTAGTCGGTATAGTGACTGGCTACGGGCTGGACGACCGAGGGTTCGGAGTTCGAGTCCCGGTAGAGTCAAAATTTTCCTCTTCTCCACGTCGTTCTGGGGCTCACCCAGCGTCCTATCCAATGGTACCGGTGGCTCTTTCTCAGGGGGTAAAGCGAACGGGGCGTGAGGCAGACCACTCACCTCCAACTAGCGCTGAGGTCAAGACAACGTGGATCTATACATCCTTTCCCCCATATGTCTTCATGGTGCAGTGCTTAATTAGTTAAGCACAAAGACAACTTTACCATTACCTTTACGGCATGTCTTAGTTTCTGTGGTAACATCTTTTTGTTACCATTAAAACTGTTTCCATAACAAACATTCTAAACTGTAGCGTGTATAAAAGGTAAAGCCAGACCCCTCCCTTTGTTGTGGAAGTTGTCACTTTTCAAAAGACGTAAACGGTTTGTGAGTAACAAAAATATGGTCATGGGTCCCGACGGAACACGAAATCAAGATTCACTCTATTGGCGAAACCAGCAGCAAATTAACTGACGACCTAACGACAGACCGACAGACAATCTTAATTCGAATTTTGTCCTCATGATAATGAATAAATTATAGTTGTCTGCCTTGTAGCATCTTGTAGTCGTGTAAGTGGACACAACTGTTTCGTGGAAACGTGCTACCTCCATCTTCAGGGTCGAAGCAAGGTGAGAAAGCGGTTAGGCCTGTGCAGAAAAGCTGAAACAAAGGTCACTAGGGCCGACGGAAGAGGGACAGGAGACAGAAACTGGTCCACGCCAACAAGAATGACCAAACGGAAAAATTCCTTGCAACCTCATGAACTTCCTCATAACAATAATCTTCCTGCATGTAAGATTTGAAGCTTTCATAGCAAATAAATGCGCTAAAATTTTCTATGGCGATTAGACCGAGGAGATCTCTGAAACGTCGGTTTTCAGTTCAACATTGACACGGCTGATGGAACAAGCAAATTTTAGCGCAATAACAATTCTGACAGGAAGATTTGGAAACTGATTAGTGCCTATATAAGCCGACTGATTCCTCGCCCTGCACACTTCGGCCCTGCAGATAGAAGCAATATGTTCCTCCGAAACATTGATATCCACCGATAAGAATACAAAATGTCACAACCCAGAAGACCACAATCTGAACATTCACGGCTGTAAAAACATCAGCACTTCTGACATAGTTTCACAATCAGGTTAAGCAACAAATGCATTTTATGAGTTTATATATTCCTATATGGGAGACTCGAAGCGCGAGGAGCAACAAGTTACAATATTAGGCCCGAAGTTTTGGTATTAGAAGCCGACGACGCAGCACGGCTTACACCGATTCTAAATCACTTCATGCGATATTAACTGATTTTCTTATCATCCATTTTAATATTATTCTACCACCTCCATTATCGTCTCAGTCTTAGAGCCTAAACGACGAGACAGCAAGTTCCTCCAAATTGTCGGTACACTTGCAATTGCACGCTTCCTTTTCCTGATGGAGCGGATGTCCGTCTGCAGTAGAAAGCAAACTACCATGTCTTGCCTGTAGCTGACCACTGACCTCCATCAAGTACAAAGGTTAAGAATACGTGGATTCATACATTCCCATACGCCTTCATGGATAACTCTTTTATTTATTTATTTTTTTGCTTTACTTGACTCTTAACATCAAGGAAGATGAGATGGGTAGGGATTGTCGTATGCGTGGAAGAAATGCATAAGAAATTCTTATTGGAAAACCTGAATGGGAAAGATCTAGGGATAGATGGAAGGGCACTATTCAAAGATATTTTAAGGAAATTGAGTGGGAACTCGTGAACTGGATTTGTCTGGCTCAATATACGGACTAATTGTGGACTTTCGTGAATACGGTAATGTACTTTAGGGTTCCGAGAAAAACAGGGCAATTGAGTAGCTGAGCGCCTTCTCAGGAAGGATTTTATTCCATGGGCTTAGCCAGTTAGTCAGCCAATATGTTAGTAATATATGCAGGGTTTCTTTTATTTCAAAGATACATACGAAATAAAATTCGCCCGAAAATTTTAAATATTAACTTTGAATACCAAATTTCATCGCAACGAACATGAAACATGCATATAGAAACGTCCTCCCTATGACGAGTTCATGCAAAACAGACATTTATAAACATGATCAAACCCGATCAACATTTAGAAGGACAGCTGAGGGAAGAAACTGTCACACTTTCCATTTCAGTACTTGACACACATGAATGAGTTGATCAGGATTCCGTAAAACCATGGCGGACGTAACTGCTG
This sequence comes from Cryptotermes secundus, assembly GCF_002891405.2. Classification (NCBI taxonomy): domain Eukaryota; kingdom Metazoa; phylum Arthropoda; class Insecta; order Blattodea; family Kalotermitidae; genus Cryptotermes; species Cryptotermes secundus. The sequence continues at coordinate 109,909 of NW_019735464.1, forward strand.
TCAAACTATTGTCTGTTACGTAGACATGTCTTCGTCTAACGGTAATGCTTTGTTCAGCAGAAGGTAAGGAAATGATCATAGAGTAAAACAACCACCCCCAAATCCTGCCTCATCAGCTTCCTAGATCACAGGGGCCATAGGATCTCAAGATATAAGAAACAATCAAAATCCAGACAATATTATTTCGTACTTTAAGACGATAACGTCTCAGTAATAGCATTACCACATTGACCTTACAACCCAATCAAACAACAGACAACATTCTTGTAAGGCGATACATAATCTCCTAAGAACTAAATTAGAACGTAACTGTGCTCTGATTTTGAAAGAATCTGACACCTTAAACGCAGGCTGCCTTCAGTCCATATACTATAATAGCCTACTGTGCAGGAAGTTTACATCAAATTGTACAAATTTTCGTAAAAATTATCTATCTGCTTAACTAACGTAAGTTAAGCGCTGCGCCGTGAATGCGTATGGGGGAGTTGATGTATAGATCCACATTTTCTTGACCTCGGCACTAGTAGGTGAGTGGTCAACTTTACGCCCCTGCCGCTTTACCCCCGGGCAAACAGCCCCCGCTACCCACTGAATAGAAGGCAGGGTGGGCCTCAGAGCTGGTCTGGACGACGTTGAGAAAGGGAAAATCTTGAACCTACCGGGACCCGAACCCCGACCCTTTGGTCGTCCGGATATAGAAAGGATGTAAATCAAGGAGGTAGGAACGTAATTTGAAGTACTATACCCAGTAATCTCCTGGAGGGACTGAAGAAAACTACGAAAAATTGAATCAGGATAGCCGGTCTCTGGGCAGATTTCAACTCAGGACCTCCCCATTACGAATCAAGAGTACTTCCAGCTAAACCTATGCTGCTTTAACTAACAGAAACTTCGTAATATTCTTCGCTATCTTCAGGCAAATTCCGGCCTAGTGCCTTGAAAAATGTGACGGTCTTGTTCCATAAAACTAAACTCCGTGGCTTGAGTCCGCAAGCGAACTATACCGACCAAGGAACCTCCACTTTTCGACGAAGTTGGTGTGAACTTTAGCGGATAGAGGGTGTCACGTGGTCAGTGCAACGAATCCCCACAGCCGTTAATTTCGGTTTTCTAGACCGGAGCCACTATTTCCTTGAAACAGCTCCTCAGTTATCCTCATGAGGCTGAATGGACCCCACTCCAGACCCACTACTTTTCATAAAATCTGGTAGCGCCGGGAATCGAACCCGGGAACTCTGGATCTGTAGCCAGGAACTCTTGACCACAGAGGCGGCCGCAGTTAATAGAACCATTTTAAATAATCTAACTTACGTGTATTCACGGTGCTTACGCGAAAAGTCAATGTTCCCTTGCCCTTTTTAGCCTACATGTCTAAAGTAGGGGCATTCAACTGCAACAGCCTGGGAGGGGAGAGCCCTACCCACGTGGTGCTGCGGCCGACCTTGTTCTGCAGTAGGTACTGAAGTGCGAACGGTTGAGAGCTGCATTAGCCTTGAATGAGGAAACTGGATCCCGCATCGCAGTTTATCGCACTGATTTCCTGTTGTACATCAGCTGTTACGTCTTTACTTCTATTTGACAGTATGCAGAAGTAACAGTATTGTCGGTGACCACAGTCCATGTGCTGCAGGACCAAAAATCGGTGTTCGATTCCTGGCAGAGGCAGAGATGCGTATCTTCTCTATAGCGTCCAGACCAGCCTGCGGTTCACGCAGCCTCCTATCCAAAGAATGTTAACACTGCAATTTAGGCAACCACGCTATAGTGAATTGCAGTTTCTTGCTACTATTGGTGAGGTTAAAGCGTACTCACGTATTCTGAGCACTAAATCCATTTTTAGTAACCTGTCAGTGATGCAAACTGTTGTTATATATCACTGAACCAGGTCCGGCGATTAAACCTGTTCTGGGAAATNGATCGCTGCTGCCATCTGTGTTGTTTCTCTGAACCTTAGAAACCATACAGAATTACTGGGGCTTTGGACTTTTTCCATCATCCGGAATTCTAGGCAATAGAGGACACGACGTTTAGGGAACTGGTCTTCAGGCGAGAAAGGAAGACACCTACTCAATTGGGCCCCTTAGAAAGAGCTATTCTCCATTGATTGAGCACAAGGACTATTGCCTAGGATTCCGGATGATGGAAAAAGTCCAGAACCCCAGTAATTCTGTGTCATCCACCATCGTCAGAACCCTTTAGAATCTACTTATGAACCATGTTGAAGAAAAAATATTCCATGGACAGAAGAGTGTGTCTGTTAGAAAACATTGTTGCCTTGAAACTGGCGTTTTCAAATATCCTTAGATGTTAACACTGCAATTTAGGCAACCACGCTATAGTGAATTGCAGTTTCTTGCTACTATTGGTGAGGTTAAAGCGTACTCACGTATTCTGAGCACTAAATCCATTTTTAGTAACCTGTCAGTGATGCAAACTGTTGTTATATATCACTGAACCAGGTCCGGCGATTAAACCTGTTCTGGGAAATTAATAAGTTTTTTTTAATGAAGAATAGTTTTCTGAAACGAAGTTCCAACAATTGTCCTGCTTCGATTGCATGCAATGAGGCAGTTGAATGACAAATCCATAGCTAAAACATGTATTTTTTTCGCTTAGTTGGGGGTGAAGTCCAGCTGGGTCCACCGGGCACGGCGGCCACTGATTGGCCTATTGTAGCCTGCTCCGGGTGATTATGATAAAGAATTTTGTGGAATAAAATTGGCAGGGGAAACCGAAGTACTCGGAGAAAACCTGTCCCAGCGCCACTTTGTCCACCACAAATCCCACTTGACCAGACCCGGGATCGAACCCGGGCCGCCGCGGTGGGAAGCCAGCGACTAACTGCTTGAGCTACGTCGCGACCGCTAAAACATGTAAGTGAAGATAAACCTGTAAGGTATTAACTCATCCAACGCTTCTAAAATGGTTATTATAGGAGGACTATTCACATAAAAGCTTGTTCGCGGAAGGAAATGAATGACGATAACTCGTTGGTCCCACTTAGTTGGGTTCTGCACCTGGAGTGCCGGCATTATTTATTTCTCTGGGTACTTCGGTNTTTACCGGGACTCGAACTCCGACCCTTCGGTCATTCAGCCCGTAGCCAGTTCCTACACCGACTGCACTATCCAGGCTCCTTTTTTGGTGGCATAAATACTAGTATATATTTTGTATTAAAGATTACTGAATTCTGCAATCTGACTCCGTGCAGTCTGGTAGATATTGGCACGTGATTGAATTTGACTATAGGCAGGGTTTAGATTGGTAATTTGATTTACTGAACACTTACGGATCGTAAATACAAGTAACTATGGCGCCATCGCTATTTCATGCACTCTACAATTCACTAAAGCAGGCACCAGGACTTCTAAAGTTCGCTGTATCTTCACCAGTCGTTGTCTGGTAACAGCTTCCAATGCCGTAGATTCTCTAACTTCCGTGTTCACTGCTTCACGTCCTCGCTATCTGCCGCTTATCTCACTGTAGCTCCCGAGCTGAACTGAGTTCCAACTGCCGAACTCAAGACTAACTAGTCACTCACCAACTCACTTCACTCCACCAGTTGTAGCTCCACTCCGCTACACTGACTCACTCCCAGGCTGGCGGCCATCTCACACCAACCTCCTACTCTCCTCATTGACGTCTCCAGACTCGCTCGTAATCGCAGCTGCTCTTTATACAGCCTCGGCACAGACCGCACAGAAAACATATCTCCGGATAGTTCCTCCATTACTGCGTCAAGCAAACATCGCGCGAACCGCACAGAGAACACCACTTCCCAGTCACTCCATTGCTGTATGTTACGAATCTGTTGCGGCCACTACCTAGCAACGACCGCCGTTTACGGAGCCATTACCTAGCAACAGCTGTTGTATAGCTGCTCATTATGCGGTCGCTGCTCAGCAGCGGGTCTACATGCCACAATGCCACTGCTTCGGAGGAAACTTCGGGTTCATGTTCTGGGTACAAGAGATAACTTGAGGGCGGATGAAGCATATTCTTCCGAAACGTCAGTAAATAACTACCAGCTACACGAGGTCACATACTTTCATGGTCACCAGCGTGAGAAACTCAAATGTCACATATTACATGGTAATTACATTTACTTCTTCGTCACAAAATTAAATTTCATTTCCAATTATTTAAGATCATTCGACGGCGATTAACTGATTAAAATAGTCATAATACAGACACAAAAGTTTACACATTGTCACCAACATCACCTTTGCAAAATAATTTGCTAAAAGTTCTGTTCAGCGGAATTTCAAAGCAAATGTGGTAATCATCAGTAACACAAAGCCTGCAAAGCAATTTCAGAAAGAAAGCGGAGCATTTTTTATTAATTCGTTTAGTGCGGGGTGGAGTCCAACTGAGTCCACTCGGCACGGCGGCCACTGATTGGTCTATTGCAGCCTCCCTCGGGTGATTATGATGATGGAGAACTTGGTAGAATGAAGATTGACAGGGGAAACCGAAGTACTCTGAGAAATCCCGCCCCAGCGCCACTTTGTCCACCACAAATCCCACTTAACCAGATCCGGGATCGAACCCGGACCGCCGCGGTGGGAAGCCAGCGACTAACCGCTTGAGCTATGGGGCGGCCAAGCAGAGCATTAGTAAATGTAAAGTAAAGGTATCCTTGTAACAGGCCGTGGAGGCAAGATACACGACACGTGTGTTCTTATTGACTAAAGTTTAAAAAGAAGAAAATAAAGGTGGTAAGCTGAGAGCCCATGATGATCGTTTATTACGTCATTCCCCTTCTCATCACCATGAAACTCTAACTGCACACCACACCCTCCCTTCACTCTTTCTCTCCACCCCTCTTTATCTCTATGTATGTCCCACCTTATAAAGAAATATGAGCAAAATTCCGCCAAAATTTTTGCGACGACAGTGTAAACCTCGTCTCCTATCCCTCATCACTTCCAAAACAACACCCTCCGACCGTTACCAGAGTGAAGACGTCATTAGAATGCTAATCATATGTCGAAGCGTTTAAAATTCGCGGCAAGTTTTGAAGCACTTCAGGAAGGGCATTGGCCTGCCCCCTCTACCAGTATATACTCCTACACCGGAAGCACACAGCATTTAAGAAAGAGTAAGCTACTGTAAGCAAGCAGATAGGAGAGGAAAAAAATAATACAGCATGTTACCTCTATCTTTCCTATTAGTGTTCTATTAAGAAATACACAGACAGATTTCATCTACATACTGAACACAAGGAAGTTTATACGGTATGTAAGGCAGCCGGCAGATCATCTAGATACGGTTCAACACGAACATTACTTTCTAATACCACATATCTTGCGGAGCCTGGATAGCGTAGTCGGTATAGTGACTGGCTACGGGCTGGACGACCGAGGGTTCGGAGTTCGAGTCCCGGTAGAGTCAAAATTTTCCTCTTCTCCACGTCGTTCTGGGGCTCACCCAGCGTCCTATCCAATGGTACCGGTGGCTCTTTCTCAGGGGGTAAAGCGAACGGGGCGTGAGGCAGACCACTCACCTCCAACTAGCGCTGAGGTCAAGACAACGTGGATCTATACATCCTTTCCCCCATATGTCTTCATGGTGCAGTGCTTAATTAGTTAAGCACAAAGACAACTTTACCATTACCTTTACGGCATGTCTTAGTTTCTGTGGTAACATCTTTTTGTTACCATTAAAACTGTTTCCATAACAAACATTCTAAACTGTAGCGTGTATAAAAGGTAAAGCCAGACCCCTCCCTTTGTTGTGGAAGTTGTCACTTTTCAAAAGACGTAAACGGTTTGTGAGTAACAAAAATATGGTCATGGGTCCCGACGGAACACGAAATCAAGATTCACTCTATTGGCGAAACCAGCAGCAAATTAACTGACGACCTAACGACAGACCGACAGACAATCTTAATTCGAATTTTGTCCTCATGATAATGAATAAATTATAGTTGTCTGCCTTGTAGCATCTTGTAGTCGTGTAAGTGGACACAACTGTTTCGTGGAAACGTGCTACCTCCATCTTCAGGGTCGAAGCAAGGTGAGAAAGCGGTTAGGCCTGTGCAGAAAAGCTGAAACAAAGGTCACTAGGGCCGACGGAAGAGGGACAGGAGACAGAAACTGGTCCACGCCAACAAGAATGACCAAACGGAAAAATTCCTTGCAACCTCATGAACTTCCTCATAACAATAATCTTCCTGCATGTAAGATTTGAAGCTTTCATAGCAAATAAATGCGCTAAAATTTTCTATGGCGATTAGACCGAGGAGATCTCTGAAACGTCGGTTTTCAGTTCAACATTGACACGGCTGATGGAACAAGCAAATTTTAGCGCAATAACAATTCTGACAGGAAGATTTGGAAACTGATTAGTGCCTATATAAGCCGACTGATTCCTCGCCCTGCACACTTCGGCCCTGCAGATAGAAGCAATATGTTCCTCCGAAACATTGATATCCACCGATAAGAATACAAAATGTCACAACCCAGAAGACCACAATCTGAACATTCACGGCTGTAAAAACATCAGCACTTCTGACATAGTTTCACAATCAGGTTAAGCAACAAATGCATTTTATGAGTTTATATATTCCTATATGGGAGACTCGAAGCGCGAGGAGCAACAAGTTACAATATTAGGCCCGAAGTTTTGGTATTAGAAGCCGACGACGCAGCACGGCTTACACCGATTCTAAATCACTTCATGCGATATTAACTGATTTTCTTATCATCCATTTTAATATTATTCTACCACCTCCATTATCGTCTCAGTCTTAGAGCCTAAACGACGAGACAGCAAGTTCCTCCAAATTGTCGGTACACTTGCAATTGCACGCTTCCTTTTCCTGATGGAGCGGATGTCCGTCTGCAGTAGAAAGCAAACTACCATGTCTTGCCTGTAGCTGACCACTGACCTCCATCAAGTACAAAGGTTAAGAATACGTGGATTCATACATTCCCATACGCCTTCATGGATAACTCTTTTATTTATTTATTTTTTTGCTTTACTTGACTCTTAACATCAAGGAAGATGAGATGGGTAGGGATTGTCGTATGCGTGGAAGAAATGCATAAGAAATTCTTATTGGAAAACCTGAATGGGAAAGATCTAGGGATAGATGGAAGGGCACTATTCAAAGATATTTTAAGGAAATTGAGTGGGAACTCGTGAACTGGATTTGTCTGGCTCAATATACGGACTAATTGTGGACTTTCGTGAATACGGTAATGTACTTTAGGGTTCCGAGAAAAACAGGGCAATTGAGTAGCTGAGCGCCTTCTCAGGAAGGATTTTATTCCATGGGCTTAGCCAGTTAGTCAGCCAATATGTTAGTAATATATGCAGGGTTTCTTTTATTTCAAAGATACATACGAAATAAAATTCGCCCGAAAATTTTAAATATTAACTTTGAATACCAAATTTCATCGCAACGAACATGAAACATGCATATAGAAACGTCCTCCCTATGACGAGTTCATGCAAAACAGACATTTATAAACATGATCAAACCCGATCAACATTTAGAAGGACAGCTGAGGGAAGAAACTGTCACACTTTCCATTTCAGTACTTGACACACATGAATGAGTTGATCAGGATTCCGTAAAACCATGGCGGACGTAACTGCTGTCAAACTATTGTCTGTTACGTAGACATGTCTTCGTCTAACGGTAATGCTTTGTTCAGCAGAAGGTAAGGAAATGATCATAGAGTAAAACAACCACCCCCAAATCCTGCCTCATCAGCTTCCTAGATCACAGGGGCCATAGGATCTCAAGATATAAGAAACAATAAAAATCCAGACAATATTATTTCGTACTTTAAGACGATAACGTCTCAGTAATAGCATTACCACATTGACCTTACAACCCAATCAAACAACAGACAACATTCTTGTAAGGCGATACATAATCTCCTAAGAACTAAATTAGAACGTAACTGTGCTCTGATTTTGAAAGAATCTGACACCTTAAACGCAGGCTGCCTTCAGTCCATATACTATAATAGCCTACTGTGCAGGAAGTTTACATCAAATTGTACAAATTTTCGTAAAAATTATCTATCTGCTTAACTAACGTAAGTTAAGCGCTGCGCCGTGAATGCGTATGGGGGAGTTGATGTATAGATCCACATTTTCTTGACCTCGGCACTAGTAGGTGAGTGGTCAACTTTACGCCCCTGCCGCTTTACCCCCGGGCAAACAGCCCCCGCTACCCATTGAATAGAAGGCAGGGTGGGCCTCAGAGCTGGTCTGGACGACGTTGAGAAAGGGAAAATCTTGAACCTACCGGGACCCGAACCCCGACCCTTTGGTCGTCCGGATATAGAAAGGATGTAAATCAAGGAGGTAGGAACGTAATTTGAAGTACTATACCCAGTAATCTCCTGGAGGGACTGAAGAAAACTACGAAAAATTGAATCAGGATAGCCGGTCTCTGGGCAGATTTCAACTCAGGACCTCCCCATTACGAATCAAGAGTACTTCCAGCTAAACCTATGCTGCTTTAACTAACAGAAACTTCGTAATATTCTTCGCTATCTTCAGGCAAATTCCGGCCTAGTGCCTTGAAAAATGTGACGGTCTTGTTCCATAAAACTAAACTCCGTGGCTTGAGTCCGCAAGCGAACTATACCGACCAAGGAACCTCCACTTTTCGACGAAGTTGGTGTGAACTTTAGCGGATAGAGGGTGTCACGTGGTCAGTGCAACGAATCCCCACAGCCGTTAATTTCGGTTTTCTAGACCGGAGCCACTATTTCCTTGAAACAGCTCCTCAGTTATCCTCATGAGGCTGAATGGACCCCACTCCAGACCCACTACTTTTCATAAAATCTGGTAGCGCCGGGAATCGAACCCGGGAACTCTGGATCTGTAGCCAGGAACTCTTGACCACAGAGGCGGCCGCAGTTAATAGAACCATTTTAAATAATCTAACTTACGTGTATTCACGGTGCTTACGCGAAAAGTCAATGTTCCCTTGCCCTTTTTAGCCTACATGTCTAAAGTAGGGGCATTCAACTGCAACAGCCTGGGAGGGGAGAGCCCTACCCACGTGGTGCTGCGGCCGACCTTGTTCTGCAGTAGGTACTGAAGTGCGAACGGTTGAGAGCTGCATTAGCCTTGAATGAGGAAACTGGATCCCGCATCGCAGTTTATCGCACTGATTTCCTGTTGTACATCAGCTGTTACGTCTTTACTTCTATTTGACAGTATGCAGAAGTAACAGTATTGTCGGTGACCACAGTCCATGTGCTGCAGGACCAAAAATCGGTGTTCGATTCCTGGCAGAGGCAGAGATGCGTATCTTCTCTATAGCGTCCAGACCAGCCTGCGGTTCACGCAGCCTCCTATCCAAAGAGTAGTGGGCTCTCTTCAAGAGTGTTGAACGGCAGTTGCGTGAAGCTGACCACTCACCTCCATCTGGTGATTAGATTACGAATGTTGTACTTCCCACTCCCCCGTAAGTCATCATAGTGTGGCGCTTAATTAAGCTCAAGGACAACTTTACTTGAGTTCGGGTGATCGGACTGTTTTTAGCGTTACTGTTGGCAATGCGATCGCTGCTGCCATCTGTGTTGTTTCTCTGAACCTTAGAAACCATACAGAATTACTGGGGCTTTGGACTTTTTCCATCATCCGGAATTCTAGGCAATAGAGGACACGACGTTTAGGGAACTGGTCTTCAGGCGAGAAAGGAAGACACCTACTCAATTGGGCCCCTTAGAAAGAGCTATTCTCCATTGATTGAGCACAAGGACTATTGCCTAGGATTCCGGATGATGGAAAAAGTCCAGAACCCCAGTAATTCTGTGTCATCCACCATCGTCAGAACCCTTTAGAATCTACTTATGAACCATGTTGAAGAAAAAATATTCCATGGACAGAAGAGTGTGTCTGTTAGAAAACATTGTTGCCTTGAAACTGGCGTTTTCAAATATCCTTAGATGTTAACACTGCAATTTAGGCAACCACGCTATAGTGAATTGCAGTTTCTTGCTACTATTGGTGAGGTTAAAGCGTACTCACGTATTCTGAGCACTAAATCCATTTTTAGTAACCTGTCAGTGATGCAAACTGTTGTTATATATCACTGAACCAGGTCCGGCGATTAAACCTGTTCTGGGAAATTAATAAGTTTTTTTTAATGAAGAATAGTTTTCTGAAACGAAGTTCCAACAATTGTCCTGCTTCGATTGCATGCAATGAGGCAGTTGAATGACAAATCCATAGCTAAAACATGTATTTTTTTCGCTTAGTTGGGGGTGAAGTCCAGCTGGGTCCACCGGGCACGGCGGCCACTGATTGGCCTATTGTAGCCTGCTCCGGGTGATTATGATAAAGAATTTTGTGGAATAAAATTGGCAGGGGAAACCGAAGTACTCGGAGAAAACCTGTCCCAGCGCCACTTTGTCCACCACAAATCCCACTTGACCAGACCCGGGATCGAACCCGGGCCGCCGCGGTGGGAAGCCAGCGACTAACTGCTTGAGCTACGTCGCGACCGCTAAAACATGTAAGTGAAGATAAACCTGTAAGGTATTAACTCATCCAACGCTTCTAAAATGGTTATTATAGGAGGACTATTCACATAAAAGCTTGTTCGCGGAAGGAAATGAATGACGATAACTCGTTGGTCCCACTTAGTTGGGTTCTGCACCTGGAGTGCCGGCATTATTTATTTCTCTGGGTACTTCGGTTTCCCCTGCCAATCTTCATTCCACCAATTGCTCCACAATCACCCTCACCTATCATCTGGGGCTGGTACAATAGGCCAGAAGTGGCCGCAGTACAAGGGACTTAGTCCCACCCCACTAGCAATAAAAGAAACCTAGTAACCAGCTATCTACATGGAACAGTGTCCTTACTGGGAAGCCACCAGCTGCTCAGCTACTAAAATATTTCCCAATCCAAAAGTTTCTTTGTCATGTCCACTGGTCCCTATCCTGAGCCAAATCAATCCAGTCTCTCTAAGATTATCCTCCCATCTATGTCTAGGTCTTCCTAGTGGCCTCATTCCTTCTGGCTTTCCCACCAAAGCCCTTGTGGCATGCCGCGTCTGTCCCATGTGTGATACATGTCCTGTCCATCTCATACTTCTTGGCTTGATCATTCTATTATATTTGGCGTAAAAATACATATTGTAACGTGTTTAGTTACTGAAGACGCCGTTCGAATTGTTAATTGGTTTATTCAACAACCTACAAGTAACGGCTACATTTAATTATGACAATGTTGCGGGGTTTCACAATTTATAACCCTATTCGCAAATCAAATCACTCTATTGTCAGTATACAGGTTTCACAGTACGCGGGAGGTATACAAGTGCAACTGTATCCCACACTCCCAATTATTACTCGGTTATCACGAACTATCACTGATTCTCGCACACGCGCCCGTAACTCGTAACTGCTGCCTTGAGAACTGTTGATCACACACTCCCAATTACACAACTACACACACGTCCGGTTCTTCTTTCCGCGAACGCTGCTATACTCCAACTGGAGGCTGCTGACGGAGAACTGCCCTCGGCGCTGATACACTTTAACTCTCTCCGGGGACGACTACAAGTTAACCCTCCCCGGAGCGGCCTCCGTAGTCTAGAGGTAACGTTCCCACCTCATGACTCTTAGTACGCGGGTTCAAATACCCGGCGGAGGTCGTCGAATTTTTAAGGGCGGAAAAATTCAGGGAACAAGTCCTCCGGGAGGGACTTTAAGCCGTGGGTCCCGTGTCGTAGCTTTACGGCACGTAAAAGAACCTCATATCTCCAAAGGAGGTCACTGAGCCAAATTACGGACGTTTCCCGCCCAACAGCAGTCTCTAATACTTCTGGTAGATGGGGGAAGCATTATAGATACCTCTCAGCTAGTAGAGCCGGTCTCGCTGGCTGGGCGGGACTGATGGTAAGCACCAGTACCGGTAGGATATAGAGACTGGTAGAAATCATAGAGGGAAGCACAATGGACCAATACAGGTCTCAGTGCATGAGGAAACCCACCCTCTCCAATAACTAACTAACTAACCCTCTCCGGCGGCTGTGCAGTTCCCTTATATAGCCGCAGTGCTTGCCTGTTGCGTAATGAGTGCCTTGTCACAGCAGGAATCGGTGCCACGTCGCCGTGTTTGCGTATAGCCTAGCAACGCTGTTACCTCACGCCGTCTTACGTCACCGCGCGTTGCGCGTTACGTCACCGTGCGGAGGGGGGGTGACGGAGCGCTGACTCATCCGCCACGTCACTGTGGGGGGGAGGGGTTGTCCTCCATTGCGCAACATGTCACAATATTATGAAGCTCTTCATTAAACAATTTCTAAAGAATTGAATACGTTTTTCCACAATAAACAGTCGTTACTTTTTATGTTATAAAAGGCATTAACCTGTATTTCGTGATAAATGAATTACAATATAATCCAAATATACAATCGTTATAAGTCCATGTGAGGTCGGAAGTTCTCACACCGGTGACTGTGAAAATTAGGCCTACAGTCTTCTGGGACGTGACAATGTAATCCGGTACGTCATCACCATCGTTTCGGTGTAACCCGCTACCTTTCTTTGGGACAGACCGTTCCTCCGAAACGTCAATATCTATCAGACTATAAGGCGTCACATTCCAGAAGACGGCAATATAGTCTAATTCCTTTTCATTTTTAACAGTAAAGTTGTCTCCATGCTTAACTGATTAAGCACTAGGCCATGAAGACGTCAAATGGGGAAAATACTTTCAACCTTCTGCCGATCAGTATTATCCCCGAACACACGTTTTACATGCTTACTGAACCCACTGGAGCCATTCTAACCTACCCAAGTCATAACACCAAATAACGTTAACCCACATAATACACACGACGATTTTTCAACTATATACGCATCGACTATGTAACTACTTGGCAGACATTATAATTCATCAATTTAAACTGGGGCACATGTTTCAGCACAGTGCATACAGTGTTTCGTTTTCTATAGACATATCCCTACTGAGACTGGTTCTGAAGGAACCGCTAACCAGCTCATCCAGAAAGAGAATGCAATCACGTGGCTACTTTTTCTTTAAGCTATAAAAAATTACACCGCAGAGCAGACAGACCCAATTACATTAAATACTGCCACACTCGATGGTAGGACAACGTTTATGGCCCTAGTAACTAATCACTGACCATTCAGCATTCTAACTGTGATTACTTATCTCTATAAATGCATGTCTTTCTCTCATACGGACTTCTGCTGCAAGAACTCTGCAAAGTCAGATAAGTTGTTCAATATCCCATTTCCGAACGACCTTGGTTACATAGTCGAAAAGCTAAGAACGTTTACCGAGAAAGATACAAAGACAAACTAAACAAAGGTTGCGGGTTGTTGTTCTTGCTGTTGTTGTAGTTGTTGTTGAACTGCTAAGAACTTGCTTAAACGTCCCTTGTTAACAGCCTGATGAAATAACTGTGATTAAGAATCCTTGAAGCAGCCAATATGTTTGGGATAGGTAATACAGTCAGACCGAACCGCTAAGAAAGTTGCCTGAGGGTGAAAATTCCAGGAGACTACGTACAAGCTCCATGGTGAACCAACCGCACCTTTCTATGATCTCAGATCCGTGTAAGACACAATGAGTGCAGTATGCAAAGGAAAGATTAAATGGAAGCCTTCTTTCTGTTTACTTTTGTGCACATGTGGTTGTCACAAAATCACGTGGGGTCCGTTAATAAATACACTACATGCTGTAAAGAAAACGGGGCAAGAAAGAGCCACTGATTTTGCAACAGATTTTAATATCTGTGATAAAACACTTTACCTTTTATTATGCTCGCCAACCATTGCAAAAAGCAGATGCAGCAGTTACGACAGTTGACCTTTAGCAACCAGATAATTCTCTTCTCGCCTATTACAATCTTCCATAAAGCATCGTTCGATAAATATTCACTACCGAATTAAAACACAACATCAAACACACGAAAACGACGACAAAACCTACGAAACAGGTGCTTTTGGACCGGCTTCATTTAACACACCGCCAAAACAAACAAAACCAACACAACACCAAATTTAATCACACTAAACGATACACGTAAAACACATAGATATCGAACACACAACAGAAAAGAATCAAAAAATAATCGTCAAATAAACGACTGATTCGTTTACGCAACTTTATTACAAGAACTTCACGCATTCGTCCTCACCACTTCGACTTTCAAGGCGGAATAGTTAGTTTCATTTCAGCGCTGACAGTCCGACGAGTCCGACTACCTCATACACATGCGCTGCCAGAGCCGAACTACAAAGCTGGTGGATGGTGAGAAGCTACATGACACACAAATAGATGACGCTAGTGATGTAGTGCGCCATTTTAAGTCTGATCAGACTTTATGTAACGTGAGGTGTGTTATCTATGACCATAAGCGTAGACCGCTTGCCGGTGCAGCATATATTCGTCAGTATGAGATAGAACGAATGAAATTTTGTCAGCATTAGTATTAATCTCGATATACATTTTGCAGTGTAATATTACAACCCTTTCATTCCTTCCGTGGTAGTTTCATCAGTTTGTACCGTTTCCATTTAGGTTGAGGGTGGGGAAATTTGGTATTTCAGTGAGCTATACAAACTATCGCACCATGGAAAATTAGATGTTTTCCCTGAGAACAGAAGAAGACATAGCTTTTAAATGGGAAAAACCTATTAATTTCAAAAATTATTATGTTCAGTGGAAGTAGTTTCACTTCACTTCATAGGAGTATTCAGGTAACGCTTACTACCTTCAGGCCAGAATATCTTGTCCTCTTGCCTGCAATCTTGAAACATAAAAATTATATGTACAAAACTGTAATTAACTGTATGGGTGTGAAACTGGGTCTCTGACATTAAGGAAGGTACACAAGATGGGTGTTTGAAAACAGTTCCAAGAATATTTGGAACAGAGAGGAATGAATTGACAGGAGGTTGGAGAAAATTGCATGAGGAGCTTCATAACTTGCACTCTTCTCCAAGTATAATTACAAGGAGGATAAGATGGGAAGGTGATGTAGTATGAATGGGGGAGAAGACGAATACACATAGAAGAGAAGAGACCATTAGGAAGGGCAAAATGTAGGTGGATGGATAAAATTAAAATGGACCTTAGAGAAACTGGT
The DNA here is from genome assembly GCF_002891405.2 of Cryptotermes secundus. Classification (NCBI taxonomy): domain Eukaryota; kingdom Metazoa; phylum Arthropoda; class Insecta; order Blattodea; family Kalotermitidae; genus Cryptotermes; species Cryptotermes secundus. The sequence goes on from NW_019735464.1 coordinate 125,015, forward strand.
TGGGGTGGTATGGACTGGATTGTTCTGGCTCACGATATGGACCAGTGGAGGGATCTTATGAATATGATAAAGAACCTTCAGGTTCCATAAAATGTTGGAAACTTCTTGAGTAGCTGCAAAACTGGTGGCTTTTCAAGGACTCGGCTCCACGGAGTTATATCACCTCAGAGGAAAAACTACCTTACACATCACATTTTCTTTCGAATCTCACCAAAAATTTGACAAATAAGTCATCTAATATCTTAAGTTTTGTGAATTATTTCAGTGCAGTATCATGAATTTCAACAGGTACTCAATCACAGAACTCTCCCAAAACACGTAAATTTGTCCCTATGCTTAACTAATTACACCATGAAGGCATATGGGAGTGTGGATTTATAGACTCACATTTTCTTGACCTCAGCACTAGCTGGAGGTGGTCAGCTTCATGCCCTTGGGAAAGAACCCCACAGTACTCATTGTATGAGAGGTTGGGTGAACCCCAGAGCTGGTCTGCATGACATGGAGAAAATTTTTGACCTTACCAGGACTCGGAACTCCGACTCCGTGGTCATCCAGTGCACAGGCAATCACTATACCAACTATGTTACCCTGGCTCCTTTCTACCTGTAAGTCTTACAAAATATATTCTGGATGCAAAGCACACCAGATTCAAATCAGCAGTATAAATGCAATATCATTTAATCACATCCTTTGTTATGCCCTCAGCAATATTCCCATTTTCAGGCAAGGGATTTTGTGAGTACCAGAAAACCTCAATGGCTACTCCAATACCAGAGAGAGCAGCAGATGCTGCATGAAGAGCAATGCCCTGCTTGAAGTTTGTTCAGGTTGCCTGGTAACCTCATAATTTTAAAAAACCTAAGTACCAGTACTCTTGTACTTCACAGTATTTGAAAATGCAATTAGTACAAAATAAAATAAACACAGAAAATTGAATAAATTAATTCCAAAGCTGCGACCCACTAAGTACATTAGAAAACCTTTGACAATGTAGTTTCTTGAGCATTAAGCACAATCCTTCCCCTAAAAGGAAATCTTTAATTCTGTTGGAAGCAAACAAAAAATTTGACTTTATTTGCCTAACATGCAGTTAATACAATGTGATGCAAGTACAAACCTCATTAAGGTTCAGGTTTCAGAAACTTCAATTATGAAGTATTACTTTTTTTATTGCTAGTGGGCTGGGACTAAGTCCCTTGTACTGCAGCCACTTCTGGCCTATTGTACCAGACCCAGATGATAGGTGAGGGTGATTGTGGAATGAAGATTGGCAGGGGAAACCTGCCCCAGCGCCACTTTGTCCACCACAAATCCCACTTGACCAGACCCGGAATCGAATCCGGGGCGCCGCGGTGGGAAGAATTATGAAGTACCATACAAAACTGTCTTACTGACTTATACATATTATGACTTCTATGAACTTTTTTATACATCCTATGCAAATCTAGATGATATTCTTTTATCCTGCAATGGCTCCACAATAAGGTTAACAGATTTTAAAATGTGACAAAATCTGTGTGGATGAACTACATCAGTCCTTGTGGAAGTGGGGTGGAGGGGTGTACAGTTCCTCATACTCCACATACAAAAAACACTGAACTTACACCTGACATCATCAGAGTTGAAATTAATATCTTCAGATTATGGTAAATGTGCAATGAAAGAACATTTCCCTTATTAATCTTTACAACAACAAAAAAACTGAGTAAAAAACGCATCCCTATTCAAGGTATAATGCTACGGGAAGAATTTTGTTTTGCACAGCTTACCATTTCATCGCAGTTCTTACAAAACTACAAATGAGCAAACATTTCTTTTGCCACAGTGTATGTCAACATTTATTACAGGATTAATCAAAATATAACCCTCAAATTTTTCAGAGTAAAGGTGTCAGCACAAGAAAACACCAAATGCCTTTCAATACATATTTTCACATTTTACTAACAGCACATTTTTCACCTTTGAAGCAGTTTTACTGGGAATGCCTGGTGACACCAGCCAGTTACATCACCATCAGCATTGTCTGGTTTCGTACGCTTTGGCAAGAGATAAACATTTAGCTGTTCAATCAGTTTCTTCAATCACATATTGTTTCCCAACTACATTTTAAATTTTTTCAATCTATTTACGGCTTTGGTCACATTCACCCAACTTTTCTGCTAGTTTCTTTCCTTGTGCTTGAAGTATTCCTCCTGAAATTGAGGATCTTCCTTCACTGACCACTTACACCACTCCCACGCTCTCACTGTGTCCTCATTTCCTATTTTCTGCAGATTTCTTGTAATAAGACATTCAAACTAAGCCACTCTCTTTAACTTCAGTACTCTTCTCTCTTTACTACATTCTTCTAAGATTTAGCATCTTGGTGACCTCTTTTAACACTAAACTTACAGTTTTTGATCCTTGGAATCAATTGAAATTTTGTCTTAAAGCAGCATCACAACAAATGTTTATCACACAACTGTCCAGGATATCACATTTCCAAACAAGATGAACTTTTAGCAAGCCCAAACATGACTTATTTTAAACAAAAAAAATAGGTGCAGGTCCAGGCAATACAGTACAAAACTATTATTAGTTTTAAGTTTGTTAAATATCCATATTCAATCTCACACAATTACTTCAATTTATGTTACCAGTTTGTCTCTTAAGAGATAATTTCAGGACCCAGGACACTTCAGTTGTAGCAACCTATTGCATAACTGGGATGTTTACCAGCAAAGAGATTTTTCTTCTCAATAGAGCTCTGAACAGCCTCCTAAGCAATGGGCATTGGAGGCCATAACCACAGGGGTAAAGTGGCAGGGGCATGAAGCTTATAAGTCACCTCCACCAGGTGCTGAAGTCAAGAATAGTGGAACTATACATCCACTCCCCATATGCCTCATGGCAGTACATAATTACATAAATTAAGTACCAAGATAACATTACCTTTTATCTGAGAGGTTATTTTACACAACTGACCACCTTTTTGTGCACCAATGAGATATCCTGGTCCATACAAGTTACCTTTTGGAAAGGTTTCACTCTACATGGCATTTGTAGGCACTTGTTACAAATAACATTCCCAAGACTAAGTCAAATTGGTGTTGTCACAAAACAAAACTAATTTTATTGCTCTATTTTTAATTGTATATATAAAATCAAAGGGGAAAACAGTTTCAAGAGAGGCATGAGGGTTTTAAATTATTTTTCCAACAGGGCTGTCAAGGTCACCTATGGCAAAAGCACTGGAGACTTTCATGGCAGTGAGTCTTCTTGGATGTGAGGCCATGTAGACTCGTAAAGTTTACCAGTGTTCTGGAGAAATATAATGACTCCACCTTCAGGGTTGAACAAGCCAAGAACGCCGCAAGCTATGTTCTGCTTGCACTTCGAACCTGACAATGGAGGTAGTACATCCCTCTCAAACATCTAACTTCTACCAGCCTATGAGTATGGCCTTCTGGACTACAATGCCATGTAGTTCAAAAACTACTCAGTCCATCGCCTGCTTCTGCCGTTTCTTATGTGGCTCACTCGACCCTGAAAATGAAGGCAATACCCTCCTCTGAAAAGGGCTTGCTGAACTACAACCCAGAAGATTGTACTCTTCTCCATCCTCATCATCAGAACCTCAAATGCAACATTCTACCAAATTACATATGTTGACTTTCTTGAAAACCAAAACTGTAAAGTGCGACACGTGGCTGAAAATGACTGGTAAAACTGGTTAAGTGGGCATTTCTAACTGATATTCAATACTGAAGTTGTTTATGGTTGTTCATAAAAATATTCCACAGTCCCTCTCCAAATCTTGGTATTAGAAACTTAAGAGGAATTCTTCTGCACTACTACTGCAGGTTTCACTACAAGTGAGTATAATTTTATAAAAATTACACTTTATTATGAAATGAATATATTTCCTACATACTTAATACTCGACAATTTCAACAGCAATGTTAACTCATGTAATGAATGGAGCTACGAATATCTAATGAAAAGAAAAATGAGAACTTGCGAGAATATTTGATAGGGGAACAATTGGTGCAAATATCACATTAAAACATGACACACTCACCTCAGTAGGTAACACTATTCAATTCTAGAAACGCTCAGCATTCAGAGTTCACACTCTTCACTCATGATTTCATAAGTAATGCTGTTAAGCCAAACAGGTAACTAGTAGAAATGAGAAAAATTCCAGTGGTTACATCAGCAAGACTTATGAAATGACTAATTTTATTAGGAAATTATTATTTTGGTCTATTTGCATGAAAAGTGACTTAAAGAGACACTGCCAACATTATACTTGGCACTCCTCACCATCATTCAGTTCCCCTAACACTGTGCATACAGAATAAAAATGCGCTCGCAAAAACACTCCCCAAGGTTACATTACAACACAATCTTTTAGTCCTTCCTTGGGCCATGAGACAGCCAACAAACACGGTCTTTGTCCTCACAAAAATGGAACTGCACTTATTTAAGGAACGCAATTATGCCGGTTTCTGTGAACCTTTCTTCCCAATCAGCGATTTGTGGATGTGTGGAATGACACCTGCAATGAGAACAATCACAGAAATGGTTTTACATCAATACTAAAATGTTCTCACAGCGTGGGCTTAGAGTTTTTTGGATTCTCTCCAACTTCTGGTATTCTAAAGAAGACATTGTCCAAAGGCTTATAATGAACTCAACTTAACAGGTGGCTCCCACCCTTTCACCTGAGGGTGAAAACAGTTCAACATTGTGTTCTTCAGAATACTAGATAATGGGAAAAGTTCAGAGTCATTAATCCTCTGAATTTAAAGCTCCTTGCCTTTCCCACAAACCACAATCCAATCCACAACAGACCAGCCTTCTGAGAAGATAAACGCAATTAATTTATCTTCCTTAAACTGAAATGGATATCAATATTACACTCACTTAATATTTAAAGAAACTAATTATTTATTCTCCATTTATAAAACAATGTTTGCAGTTATTAAGATCATGCAGATTCAAATGATAAAACTGAATAATGAATTAAGTGTCTGAAAATGGATGTGACACAATAAAAAAAAATCCTGGCATTTCAATGGCAAACTACTGGAGAACAACAAAAACACTGTCAGGATTGTCATTCACCGTGTAGAGGTCAGAATGTCCAGAATACAGAGCAGTATTGCTGATGACTTGATGACAGCACCCAGTGACATTGTGGTTGAGATATGAAGCCAAGGAGGTTAATACTCAACCTAATTAAAAGTTTTCTGAAATTCTGCAAGTAACATCAGACACACCAGGACACGTAAAGCAACCTACATATCAGCTCCAATATATAAATTGGAACTACAAAGTGTCTCCACATAACATGAAGAATCTAACCTCTGTAACTTTTCCTCCCTAAACCTGCATACCTCATACTGCATCACGACTACATGTGATGTACCAACTTAATGCACAGAAAACATACACCTGCAAATAAGAGATGGGGAAAAAACTCTTTAACATACCTCCTCCAGCAATAGTTGCTTTGATCAAACTGTCCAATTCTTCATCACCTCTGATGGCCAACTGGAGATGGCGTGGAGTAATACGCTTCACTTTTAAATCCTTCGATGCATTACCAGCCAACTCAAGAACCTATAAAGCCAAAGTTACACTAACCTCAATAATAACCTCATAAATTGATTTGCCTAAAATGGTGATGACACCAGGGCTGTTTGAAAAAAAAACTCCCGCCAAAATTAAACTTCTAATGAACGAACATGATTTTTACATGGTGCAGAACATACCTATAATGTCATGTCATATATAAATTACGCTTTGCTAAAATGTGGAAATGATCAACTTTCACACCAGCATCACTCATACTGGTTATAACAAGTAACTTCGTACAGTAAAAAAATGTTTGTTTCGATCAAGTTACTCACAAACCCTAGCAGCCATCTTGATTACACCAACTTACCTCAGCTGTTAAATATTCCAGAATTGCTGCACTGTACACAGCTGCAGTTGCTCCTACACGTCCATGGCTCGTTGTTCTGTTCTTTAAGTGTCTATGTATACGTCCAACAGGAAACTGTAAACAAAAATACAGTTGTAAATTAACAACTTCCTACCGACCATAGCCTCTAAAACATGACAGTGCCACTATTTACTTTCACAGAAAACTCACTAACAAACATACCAACTGAACCATAAACACTACACTACATTACAAAGGAAAGCACGTTAAAATAAAATTATAATACACTTCGTTCACTTCTTTACAACAACCGTATCTTACCTGTAACCCTGCCCTCGCCGAGCGAGATACAGCTTTTGCCTTCGCCTTCCCAGAGTCCTTTCCCGCTTTTCCACCAGCCTAAAAAAGCAGAAATATATGGTTAATTTTTGAGCTAGCGCTTCAAAACTTCGCCAGTGTGTAGTTCAGAGCACGCAGAAAACGAATGTGCAAGAATTGTGCACCGATGCCTAATATTTACCATATAAACTTCTCGATACTCACCATTCTACTACGTCTTTCTGTACCAACTTCCAAGCAACGCTATGGTGTACGCGCCAAACAAAACTTATGTCGAACGTATGAAAGGAGTCACGTGGTTCCCCGGAACCAATAGGAAAATTTAAATTTAAAATACACGGCGCGGTGGCGCGCCATCTATCGATCAAACATAGGGTTACGACTAGCTGCAATCGCTTGGCTGGTGAGGGAAGTAAAGATGGCGGGAGTGAAAATAAATTATGAAATAGAATACGTCATACCTGTAATAGTTTACATCATGGTATTTTCTTAAAATTGAGGAATTATATTTACACGTTCCTTTTTTTTTTATTTAGATACCCTCTCTGTAATTATAAATACTCGAAAGATTCCTAATAACTTTATTTTTCGTGTAAATTAAAGCTTGTAGAACTTTCATAAGTACACATGCATTCTTTGTTAGTGGTGCTTCGTGGAATGTTAATTTTAGAGATTCACATCCATTGCACTTAAGTAAGTTCATAGAAATTTATATTTTACAGCATACAGAAACGTTTTTACTTAAAATATGAACAATTAAAACCAAATTTAATTTGTGCTAAGAATTTCATCTGACCACCTTAATAGGAATAATTCACCAATAACTCACAGAACAGATTAGAGCGTTTAAAATGCTCTGTAGAAATCTGACACAGTTTATATATATATAAAATTGCTGATACTTATAAATTTGGTTAATTTGAGAGTGTTCTATTACCAACCCCATCTACTAATTGCCTATGAGGTCACAAAAATGCAATACAATGACAAAGATGTAGACAGCTGTAATATTTACATTTACTTTCATGGCTTGCCACTAAGAAGACAGAGTTCATTTCTGACATGGACCCCAACTATAAGCCATTATTTCACTACTGCTTACCGCTTGATTGTCGACAGGAAGTTCCGCATCTTAAAGTTAGGAATGAACAAGCATGGGGGCTGGTGTTTTTCAGATTTATGAAGTTTTGCCTCTGCAAAAGATGAGAATTTAGGTTAGGAAATATAAAGGTATAATGTAAACCCAGACTACTGATATACTCCACCATGGCCAATTTATTCACAGATATTACATGGCAGATACTTTCTCTGTTACCATAAGAAATTTAATATACCAATGCTATAATTAATAAATTGGCACATTAGAATAAATTATTAACAATACCATCAGTAAGGAAAAAAATTAAATATCACCTCATACAAAGTTGTCTGAGCTCATAGCAATTCTTGATAATTTTCATAATACATTTCATGCAACATAGTTTCAACTCTTAGCATATTTCTTCCTCACCTTGGAAAACTGCAATTAGAAAATACTACAAGAACGGAAATAATTATTTAATCATGCTCAATCCATAAATTCTCAGTATCTTCTAAAATTAAATATAACAAATGATAAGAATAAAATTAATTTGTTCATTTACACAAAAATTTTGTATGTGATATCTTCACTTCAACAAGCATCTTGAATTGCACCAATTCATATCCTACACAGCTACACAGTATCTTCCACAAGACTAACCTACATGAGAAACAAAACATACACAGATCCAACAGTGCCCACATATAATGTGGAACATCCAGCTCTAAAAACCAACAAAAGATCATGCAAGAGAAGACCACTCTGGCTGTAATAAAAAAACAGCACTAATAACACCAATTAATATAATAAAAACATAAATATTTTAATATTTCAACACACAATTTTGTATGTTGGCATTGAAGAGAAGACATCTCTGCAGTGATCCAGAATTACTGTTTAATAAAACAAATTAAACATTTTAATATTTTCATAGTATCATGTCTTAGCATTAACACTGACAAATAACATGCATGACCTCCGAGCATAAATATTGGCCAATGTTGTGGAAAATTATCAGCAAGAGATGGAGTGTACGTATTTTACCTGATGGCAGCTTGAAAGAGCTGAAATGAGTTTTAAAATAATATAAACGAACTGTGATGATGGTGCCAATAAGATATTTCTGGCCTTTCTGTGCCAACTTTTGGGGACATTCATTACCCCCCCTTTGTTACATCTGCATCTTTTAACAACCTTTACCTACAATGCAATTCGATGTTGTAATGGCCTATGCGCCTGGTCGAGCCAGGCAAAAACATTTCTTCACAGATGTGTAGTACTGGGGAACTTAAAAATCCCTATTTACAGGTGAAGGTTCCATTCTTAATTTAAAAAATAATATAGAAAACTGTGGAGCTCCACAGGCTGTTAAATATAGAAAATAAATTATTGCTGCATCCAACCTATAACAAATACATGAAATTTAGTAAAATATGTAAGAATTTGGAGGTGAAGTTAAATTTCATGTTGGGCAAAAATGATGAGTCTTCATCTGCTCACAAGGTACAAAGTCACTCCATGGGGCAGTCATCTGTGTTGATCCAAGTCAGCTACTCAAGAAATTACCTACCTTTTATGGCACTCAAAAGGTTCATTACTGTTTTATGGGGGCCTACCACTGGTCCTTGTCTTGAGTCAGATGAATCCCATTCACATCTTCCTGCCTCCTAAGATCCATTTGTATTATTCTCATATCTAAGCTTGGCAATTCCAACAACTTCCCTTAAGGTTTCCCTGCCACATGATTTATCTTTTATATACATAATGTACAAAGAGTTTATAGGCAATCCCTCACTGACATTCCCAGCTTTCCTAATCCCATAAGCTACTAAGGTACTATGTTAAAAGCTATTGATCCCTGTCGCTGAGATAGTCTCATGTTTTTAAATGCAGTTGCAAGTTTATATAGTAACAGGGACAGCAATATCACAACTATAAGAACATACAGTTTAATTCATGAGGTAGTCTGTTTGGTATTTAGAAGCCATATCACTATGTTGCACCATGTTGGTAAATAACAAGAATACAGTGTAAAGTCATTACTTTCAGAACACGAATTTGTCGACAAAAAATAAGAATCCAGTATTCCTTTCTTTCTGACATTATTCATGTATGCATAAAACACCCTTTTACTGTTTACAGTTTATGAAGTTGCATGTAAAACAGCCATCTGATATATACTTACATAGTAGTCAGAAGCATTTATTCAGATTATATTAAGGATGGATGACTGAACAAATAAGTTTCGGAAAGAGCCCTTAGTATTTACTATAGGATTCTGACGAAGGTGTATAACACACAGAGATATTGGGTTTTCGGACTTTATCCATCATCCTGGTTTTAAGATAACTAAGAAAAACATGACGTTTCAGAAACTGGATCTGTTTCCATCCTCAGGTGAAGGAAAACACCTATTCTGAGGATGGAAACAGATCCAGTTTCTGAAACGTCGCGTTTTTCTTAGTTATCTTAAAACCAGGACGATGGATAAAGTCCGAAAACCCAATATCCCTTAGTATTCGTTAAACTGGGGGGGCTAGGTGAGGCCCAGAGCCAGTAACTAGGCATACTATGGGGAAAACAAAAATCCGTGCCCCATGCAGGGAATCAAACCTCAACCTGCATGGAAATGAGAGTCTAGGCATACGTACACTATATATTAATAGAAGACAGTTTGAAAACTTTATTTAAAAATACAAATGCAAACTGTTTATGGATTAAAAATACAAACTAGTAATGTTTGATATTAATATGGCAGTGTTGAAATCTCAGTTGTGATACAATTACTATGTATAAGATACAGTAAACATAATTGAACACCAAGCTAAGTGATAAAAATAATTAGACACAGATTAGACAAAATATGAAAGGATTTACATCTTTAGTATTGCATCACACTTAAACAAGATTAACAGCATCTGAAGCTGTTACTTTCATGGAAAATGGAACTGTCGCCTTTCTTTTACAGCTTGATAAACATTTTTCATAAAATCTTGATATACAGCTTCAAATGTATCCACAGTTACATGTTACACCCATGAAACACCAAAAATGTTATTCTGTTATATAAAATACATACAAATAGGAAGAGGATCTTGTAGGAGGAAACAAAAATGCACTCTGTTGTCTGGAACTTGGTCAGGAAAAAGTGGTCTGTACAAACACAGGTACACTGAATCAATGAACTGCTAGGAACAGAGAACATTCATATATATAAACATCATTCTTGCACTCCATTCTTTGGACAGAAATGTGTTTCTAAGTTAGTTTGATAAAGGGAACTTACCTGTAACTTTCTTTCAGTCATAGTCCATGTGCACCAATAAATGTTACAAAACTATTCTGTCAAGAATGAGAATATATCTTCTTGTATTCTGTAACATAAGACTCTTCTTCTTCCAATGACAATTTGTAATTATTATGGCATCTTGGAACATTTATACCCCCTTAATGGTATCTCAATCCATTTTTTCATTTTTCTCTCTTTATTGGCACCTCAATCCATTCTTAAACCTATTCTCAACTTCTATCAAAACTTCAAACTTTTCTAATTAAATATTATGTAACATATTGCAATCTGACTACAACAAAAGGCAAAAATAATAATAACCCTAAATATAGTTTTCTTACTTCTGTACATATCTGTATCAACTACAGAATACATATACTGCCTACAGTGTCATAAAAGAACTCAGACAGGAAATACTGGCAAAACAAGCAAAGAATGTAAAAAGAAATACATTAATTAAATTACATTTAAATTAATAATATTATTAAAAACATTGGTAAAGTAAAACACCAAGTTATTGTTTCAAATCCACTATTATCATGGCTTAGCATGTTCAATCAAACTTACCAAAAACAGTCCACCATTCTAACAGTACATAACCTAGCATTTCAATAAATTTCTGTTACTATTCATGGTGTCTGTATGTTTAATTATACATATTCTCCTGTCTTCCCTGTCTGAGCATGTTTGAGACATATTTTACATAATTAAAACACAGTATATCCTCAATATAGTGTTCCTTTATCTTACAGCATGCAATAAAGTAAGCTGAGATGTTCAATCTGTTACATAAGGGTATGTGTAAAATTTAAAAAAGTAAAAAGGTGTGTAAGGAACGATATATTCATGAAATTACAAATAATCAGTTTCTGTATGAACTGTGCAAGTCTTTAGTTTCCGCAAGTATATCCCTTCTCTAATTATGTTCTTTTTTAACATGAATACACCATACCAAGGTTTCACTGTTTTAGTATTAGCACCACATTACTGATTTCACATTAGTACTAAACAGTACTGACATCTCTTGCAGCAACTCTTCATCGACATATCTAGGAATTCCTTTCATGTCCTAGGACTTCTTTTCAAAGTTGCAGGCATCTTTGTGTAATTTTTAGTAAAATAAATGATTTTCAAATTATTCTTTTCTTAGTTCATCACATTTTTCTTCTAGGTCATCCTGCAGAAAGCAAGAAAAATAAATTATAAATCAAAAGTGATATGGAATTTGAATGACAGTAGTAGTTAAGTAATTCACGATCTTAATCACTAGCTATTTCATTGACCACCTGACTAACTTAAATGACATACTCACCAACTTACAAAATTGATGATTCATTACTTGTCTCACATGCTGACTCATTAAACCCCCTGATACAAGATCATCTCTAAACAGCACACAGTCATTCACCTGTTCCAGAATGTCCCATTATTTCAGAACTTGAAGATTTGCTGTTTTACTAACCAAGCCCTCTACTGGCGCTATCCTCATACAGTTCCATCTAATCTGGATCACCATGACCTTTCGTCCTATGATGTATTTTAACATACTGTTCTGTCTATATCTTTCTCTGAGGTCACTCCACCTTTTGAAAGGTGCAAAGAATGATGTACACTAGTTCTCTACACCATTAACACTGTGCGCTGAAGTACTATGAGTGAATAACAGAGGAAGATCCTGCAACTACTACTGTACTACACCTATGAGAAAGAAATGCCACTACCAAAATGTAGGTTAGTCAATATAAGTACAGTTTTTGCTTCAGGTTCATTTTGCTAATGTGTTGCATATAACCACTACAGTTGAGTACATTTTAAAACCCATTAGTTAACCATCTATCCATGAGAATTTTCAATCACAATGCATTTTTTGCTTTTCTTATGCATTCAACGTTTTTAGCTCACAATACATTAAATCCCAGCAGTTCCACAGAATATAGGGGTGTAGGTACTATGGTTTAGAGGGACTTGGCTGTGTCCAAGCCTCAGAGGGGCCTTCTCCTGTTTCCATGCAGCCCAGACTTGACCATACTTATTATCAATTTTCTGTTTATTATTCTTATTTCCATTTTATGTCTATCATATCCCTTTGCCATCTCTTTGTGTAATTACATGAACCCCATATTAACTGAATGCCTTTGCACTGCCAAGCAGTCGTGACCGAAGTACAATAAAATATGTAAAACTAGGTTTCTGCAATTTAAATACTGATGCGTGATGTGTTTAGGGGTTGGCAGGGAGTGTGATGTAACAGAGGCTCCAACTCCTAAGCTGGACCCAGGAGCAAGACACATCACTGTGCCTATGGTAATATACGCTTACTGATATGTCTCATAATCTCCAAGTATACAGCATTTTGAACAATGAATCTCTGACAGTCAAGTTAGTTTAATAATTTTAATACCAAATCTGAAAGGATAAACACATAAATCCTGTGTAGAGGCTATATACATTTACTTGCTGCCAGCCAGCTGCTCTGACTTCTTACTACTCTGAATTAATATGTTATCACATATGAACCTTACATATTGAGAACATTACTAACTTCTGGACTGTGATACTGTGTAATATAGTAGATTGTTAAGAATGTTTTGGAAGAACATCCTGCCTTCATCTTAACAAGAGAATAGCAAGTCAAGCAGAGAGGGAAGTGGTTTTTGTACTCTTCTACAATGAAGACAGATGAAGCACATTCCTCCAAAATACTGGTAATGATCTACCAGACTACATGGTGTCAAATCCAGATGAAAGTAATCTTCATTGTCGAACCTCAAATCTCGCTTACCTCTTCAATTTCCAGACACTTCCCCCACTCCTTGAGGGTAATGCGATGATTGTCATCCACATCGCAAGAATCGAGGAATGGTGCAATGCAATGTTCTAGTGCCATCAACGGTGCTCTGATTGGGAACAGCTCATGACGTGACACTGCACTAAAGAACATAGTAAAATGTTTATAGTAAATAAATATGTAATAACATATACGTTGGCCTTATAATATATAAACAAAATTTTATAGGAAGAACATATGGCACCTACTTTCCATTAGATCCTAAAGATATATGCAAAAATAAAAAGGAATTATAAATTAATTATACAATTTAGTGACATAATTTTAAACATCACTGTCCAAAGCACAAATCATCAAGTAACTGGACTACAGTTAATAATGAACTGAAAAAGATGCAAGAGAAAGCAGTCTTTGCCTATCCTAGAATCTGTATGAAGATATTGGGAAAGATAACATAAAGCTGGTCAGAATAGTCAAGATTTGAATCAGATATCTTTCAAATACAAGAAAGAAGCATTACCACTTGAACCAATTTTCTTATTAATTTGTGAATAGTAAAAAGAACAAAGAACTGATGCATGATTGTGAATACATGGCCACAAAAGGCTCTTTCCAGACACAAGGGAACACCTAGAACCAAATATTGTGGTTAAGTAGTTAGCTCTTTAAGATTCAAGAGATATCACATTTGGTCAGGAACTGGCTATTCTGACCAACAGTTTGTGGTTTATTTCTTACAGGAAAAGTCTGGGATAGTACCTTCACTCTTTGCTCCTCACAGTCCTGCCACTTACATAGCCTTTAAAATGTAAATATCCCAAGGAAACTCGGCTGGTCCATTCCTCAAAATAAACCATGAATTAAGCAGGCGGCTTAGGTCTGCTAAGTATACTTTTAGTTTACTACTGCAATTTTTTACTTGTCATGGGGATGTCCATCCAAGTCACACCACTTCCATACAGCAGCATTGCTCCAGCGCCTTGTCAAGTTGCTCTCAGCTTCACGTTCCATCTTCAGATAGTGAGGTGTAAGTTCCTGGCGATCAGCAAGATCACGCATGATGTGGAACAACCAGTCCCTCATCCTGCGTGGGAAATCTGCCATCTGCTCTGTGGTACACTCCTATTAAATACATCAACATTTTCAGCTCAAAGATACATTGACAGGCAAGCTTGGGCTTGACTGACTTTGACAGTACAACCTAGAAAATTCTAGTCTCAAGCAAATTAGGTCTGTAATCAATCACACACAGAGATAACTTATGCAAACTGGTTAAGAAGGAAAGCATGGAGCACAAAACACTTGCAACTAACATAAAGATTACTTACTTCAGCTAGCTCTGACAGCATGACCAAGGATAGTTTTGTCTGAGACAAATCATATTTTGTGGTAAATGAAACAAGAATACTGGCAAGGTAAAGTATATGGATAGGGAAGGGTACAACAATGCACTGCATCCTGCTGACAGAATAGAGAGAGCTAAATAAATATTTTATGCAACAGAATGCAGTGCAGCTTTATCCATAGTTGGCTTTTCAAAAGGTCTTGCCTACTAATGAGTCAACTAATACTATGTCTTTCTATGATCAATTGCAATATTTTTCACCCATCACTACCTACCTAGCTCTCCAAACTGGTCTCTTACCTTGCATTTTTCTTATGAAAATTTTATGTTTTTCTCATGTCCACAATGTGTGCTAAAAGTCATGCCAGTTATCATCAATGATTTAGTCACACTAATATTAGGCGAAGGATATAAATTATGAAAAACTTCATTCAAAGTATAAAATGCAATATTTTGGAAGTGTTTTATGCTGATAAATATGCACCTGATCTGAAATACACATGCATCAATTTAGCTGTATTTTCTTTAACTGTTCAAATTAAAAATATCATAAATAATATGACAATTCTTCTTCCAGATTAATATTTTCAGAAGCCCTACACATCACACGGCAGGAACTGCTGACACACTCATACTTACAGGCATATCACGGCAGACACCATAATATTCAATGTGCACATGCTTGTATTTTTCTCCTCGGCATGCATCCAGTCCTCTGTCGCACCAGCACCTCATTTGATATACTTCACAGTCTGAGCCCCATGTCTCATTGTGGTTTGAACATACCTGCATTTTTGGTTCAAGGGCAAGATTAACATCTTGGGCAAAAGACACATTCTTAGGTTACTTAATAATGTTTCTCAACTGCATAGTTTCGTCATACTGAATGGTAGAATTATGTCTGGATGATGACTTTAAAGAAAATGGTTATGGCCTGTTTTAAGGAACAATCCTACACCATTTGCCTGGAGAGACTAAGAACCTCTAGATAACCAGTCTTTAGGTTAATAACCGAACCTGGGATCTCTAAAACAGGAAGTAGTAGTACCCATATCAGTGCGCCATTTTGTCTGAGGTAGAATANAAACCTGGGATCTCTAAAACAGGAAGTAGTAGTAGTAGTAGTAGTAGTAGTAGTAGTAGTACCCATATCAGTGCGCCATTTTGTCTGAGGTAGAATAACTGTACACACAGTGTTATACAAGAACTAGGTAAAAGCCCAGAATTGGTAATGGCTGGTCACTTAGATAAATAAAACTTAATATCAAGTTCATAAAATCTCACTAAATTATATCCCACAATGTTACATAATTTTTTGTTATTTTCAGTAAACATATTGGTTCCATTACATTCCTAATTTGAGATATGATTTTCTCTTAACTCCTACACGTAAGGATGTGGAACCTGTACCAAATTCATATCATAAATTCAAACACTTTCAGTTCTCTAAGTTCCATTTAAAGTGCATAGATCAAAAATTAATCACCAACCAAAATTTCATGTGTAAAAGATATGTATCCCAAGAAACACTTCAAATTTTTTGATGTGTCAGGATTGAGCTAAGGATAAATCCTCAAAATACCAACAAATTCTTCAGATTAAATCCATCAGATTATTAGGGGCTGCAATTGAGGGTTTCACACAACAATTCAGGAAATTGGGTCCCTAGTCAATAAATTTCAATAATGGAATTATAAATAAAATTACTAGTTTTAAGGATAAAAATGGAAAATGATTTCTATGTAACAACTGAACTAAGTAAATTTTTCTGTGCACGTTTAGTTATGCTCTACACCAGAAGCTGCCCTGATGTGAATACAAATGTTTGAGGCCCCAAACATGTAAAAAATAAATGACTTAATTTGAGATTTACATATTTCAGAAATAATTAATAATATACTCTAAAGCAGCTCCTCCCAAAGGTGTGCTAACATCTACCAGACTACATGGGGTTAAATCACAGAAGACACTAATCTCACAACCTTAATGATAACAATGAAAAATTATTTCTATTAAATTCCATGTTTGTAACTTCACGAGGCCAATTCAGCATCTTTGTTAGTAGCCGTTTTTTGGAAGCCCATGGAGGAAGCTTCGTGGTGACTCACTTCAGGAAATTCAGTTCTACATAATTATAAACCTCACCCAAATCCACAGAGCTACACACATTTACCGTTTTCTTAAAACATACTTTATTTTGAGTCATCTGATATAATAATACTGTTCACACACTAAGCATTAATGGTAACAGTACACATTGCAGAAGTACACATTTGGGCCAACAAGTTGTCAGTGAACAAGATATTTTCTTTGAAATACCAGTACCTTTCTTCTAGGGTCAACCTCATCAGGACATGTTGAAATACAGACACACTCTGCTTCCCCCTCTTCTGTTAACTCACAGACTCGACCAGCCCCACAGTGCTTCTTAGCACATGGATCTGCAGAATATCAAGCAGAAGTCAATATAAATACCTATTTAAATACAACTTACATCTGTTAAACATGTGGCTCAAGACTAACACTGGAGGTTTCAATAAAAGAAACAAATGCTTCACTTGAACAAAAACAACAGCTACACTCAGAAACTTAACCAAACAATAGTAAGATGAATTAAATTAAACAATTATTTTAAACAGTAAAATCTTCTGGTATGTTATGCCATTTAACCTTGTTGAAGTTCAGGGACATTTCTGAGGAACATACTAATTCCATCTTCAGGTTTGAAAAATAAATCAAGCAAGCAGAGTGTTTTCCACTTTCATTGCTTATTCTTTGAACTAGGAGATGACAGCAGTACATTCCTCTGAAACAATGATAAACTTATACCCGACTACATGGTGCCAGGCACACATGCACACACATACACACTTCTTTTCACCCCCAAAAACACTTCAAAAGTTATATCAAATTCTTGTTTTAAGACACTATTAGTTTCTCAAGATTGACTGCACTGTGGAGTCAGTAGTGTGTGAAAGTTGCAACTTCAAAAATAAATTTGCTGATTGCATAATTTTGCAGAGAATACTATTTCCAGCTATGCAACATTCAGAGGGCCAAACCAACAGCATGTATTACATTTGACACCATCCTCAGTTAATTAGTTACAACAGATGAGTACAAGAGAGAGAGAGAGTTAGCCGTTACATGAGGGTGGTGAACAGATGTTACGACTGAGACACTGAATGTTGTTCATCCATGTACACAGAATTATCCATATATATGTTGGGTTAGTTTAATGCTGGTGTTCAGACTACAGTGTCAAATGGTAAACAGCAGAGTGGTACAACTGAGTTGGAAGAAGTGGGCGTGGTCTGTATTAATGTACTGTGTTACCATTCACCTGGAGGATCTGAGGAAAACTAACAACTTTCAGAAGAACGATTATACAGTGGAAAATTCGATATCCAGGCATCCAAATGATGAGCAAGATGTCATATACCATATCATGCATATATTAGCACATAATACAGGAAATATAATGACAATATGATTATATCCAACACAGTTCACAAGTCAGAAATACAATTCAGTCACATTTCATGATGTGTAAACACCATGTTGTAAATGGTAAACATGTTCCTGGGGCAATGATTACACACAACAATATAAGAACTGTTGTACATGCATGTGTGAGTTTGTCTGTGTATCCCCTTGTTGCTGTTAGTTGCAATTAAGTAAAGACATTCCGAGTAGGTGATTAGTTCTTCCCAGAACTTATTATTAATACTGCTATTTATAATTGTGATTATTTTACCCGTTTCTTGTGTGCTGCACATTCATCACTTGTTGATGATATTGAAGTGTATAATATGCTTAAATTGGAATAAACGAATTACCAAAAGAGAGTCAAGCAATGCAATTTCAATTTTTTTAGGTTCTTAAGATGATTGAATATATTTACTTATAGATGGTGTCGGAGGTGTTGTTCTAGTTCCACTTATATCAGAAGTCACCCTTGGAACAGTGACTATGATGTGTTACAGCCGTGTTTGTTGGCATATCGTTCATAGCTTACTGTGTCTGCTTGTTTGTGTACTTTATCCCATTCAACAAATGTATCAGGAACTGAAGCAATTATTCCTACCTCCCAACAGAACCAATGCCAACCACAAATGGGAAAATACATACATCCACGAGAACAGTATGAGGAAGTGAAGAAAGCGGATTTTTTTATGAGGAAGTGAAGAAAGCGGATTTTTTAAGAGCACAATTAAATGCAGAAGACTTGCCAGGTAAAGAAACATCATTGTCCCTAATGATTTCCCTGGAAGCTTCGTCCTTGGCCTCTTCTTCCTCTTCTATGAGTTTCTTTTTCTTTTCCTCTTCTGCTTCTTCATCATTTTGTAACATTGAAAACATGTCCTTCTCACCAGCTTCATCTTCAGCCACATCATCAGCCGTTTCAGGATCTGACTCTGTCGTGGTGGTGCTTGTGGTTCGGTGACGGCGATACTTCTTTTGCTTTCTCTGTTACAGGCAATTAAGAAAAGTTTCATAATGACTATCATAACTGAAATTGTATGGGTATTTATATACATATACAAGTTAAACTATAAAGCTAACAAGTCTATTATTCTATTCTAATCTACTAAAATCAGACAAGTTATTTATTTCCCTGTTTTGTAGGTTTTTGAAAACACTCTAAGGACGGTTTCTCAGGGACATTTCACAGTCCCTAAGTACCTGTTATCTACCTTGCTGATATTTCTTTGTTCATTTGCACTTTAACTATGCTCTGGCTGGAAACAAATTTTAATGGAAATTTTCATTCTCAATAAAAAATTTATCAATTACTGTCCAAGTTTCCTATGATGTAATTCCATATGATATAACATTCTAATAATTTTTTTGGAATATGGCCCATAACCTGATCAAACTGTTAATTCACGCTGTCAATCAGATGAAACCTGTGCTGTCATCTTTTGTCTTACATAATTATACTGACTGCAAGTAAAAAGAAAAAGGGTATCAAAATCAGTGACCAAATGATGATGTAGAGCGTCAAAATGTAGTAGCCTTACCTTTTAATCATATGATATTCGTTTTCAAGCTTACCAGTTTGTCTCCAAAGACATCAGTCACAAGAATGACAAGAATTACCAACAGCAGCCACTGTAGTTTCATTGTGATTTTGGTTATCTGAAAAACGAGAGGACTTACAATCAGTAAAATCTGACCAAAGAGAGACATGCTTATAAGGATTATGTGAAAAGTCCCCCTAATTTTCCTTGATTTAGGGTTTCGCTTATTTATTAATACATTGTATGTTCACAGTTCAGGTTGGTGTAGCAGTAAATGCTCGACTCCTGTATTCTGCAGGGGCCTGGTTCAAATTTCAGCTGGAACACTGGGTTAGCCTGAGGCGCTTTTCAGGTTTCTTCAGTTGTTCTAGAGGAATCTGCCTAAATCATGACATACCCCCAAAGATTACAGTATGTATCTTCATAGGTGCCTAAACCTCAAATCAATGAAAATAACACCTGTTGTTGTGGGACCGTGACTTCCTACACAGGAACAAGTTGGTTCTCTTTTGGATGGATAATAATGAATGTTAGGGCGAGGGCACACCAAGGAAACTGGCAACCGCAACGCAACCGCAATTTCCGAGAACTGTTATCAGCCTGAGCTGAACACATGCTACCGAATGCAGTAGCGCAAATTGAGGAAACGATGTTCCATTCGGCAACATGAGTTCA
This sequence comes from Cryptotermes secundus, assembly GCF_002891405.2. Classification (NCBI taxonomy): domain Eukaryota; kingdom Metazoa; phylum Arthropoda; class Insecta; order Blattodea; family Kalotermitidae; genus Cryptotermes; species Cryptotermes secundus. The sequence continues at coordinate 145,491 of NW_019735464.1, forward strand.
ACTCAGGCTGATAACAGTTCTCGGAAATTTCGGTTGCACTGCGGTTGCCAGTTTCCTTAGTGTGCCCTCGCCCTTGCGCATAAATCATGCAACTGAACAGGCAGCAACTGATTCTCTGTCTTTGATTAAAAATGCAGCTCAGGGCTGGTTGTGTACGAACTAAATAAAGATCCTGGGCATGAAGTCCAGATATGATCTAATCGCATTGCGTCATTCAGCTACTGCAGAGACGCTGGATAATAAAAATGATGTCATATGAACTGCTGACCATCAAAAGTCGCAATGGTTCATGGGAGTTACAATCAACTTCTCTGCTTAACTTCCTGCAGTCGAGCTGAGTGTACGCTTTCATTGCCTTCTTATCAACTCTGTTCTGCAAGAGAGAGAGAGAGAGAGAGAGGAGGTATGAACATGAGCGAAAGACAAATGGTTTGCTACGAACCCGTGAGAAATTGTTAGCCACCAACGAACTCTACGGAGCTGAACCCTTCTTGAGAAGCCACAATCTGTGCAGTTAACTCAAGAACTTCCCAACATTTTATGGAACCCGAACGTTCATTACCATGTCCATGAGAGCCCTCCACTGGTCTCCATAGCCAGGTCAATCCAGACCATATCACCCTATCCCATCCCTCTAATATACCTTTTAATATTGTCCACCCATCTATGTCTAGATCTTCCTAGTGGTCTCTTTCGACTTTCCCATTAATATCCTAGACGCATTCCTCTTCTCCCCCATTCGTACTACATGCCCTGCCCACCTAATCCTCTTTGAACTGATCATTCTAATTATACTTGGAGAAGAGTACATGTTATGAAGCTCCTCATTATGCAGTTTTCTCCAACCTCCTGTCACTTCATCTCTCTTCGGTCCAAATATTCTCCTCAGCACCCTCAGTCTATGTTCCTCCCTTGCGCCACAGCTCAAGCGGTTAGTCGCTGGCTTCCCGAGTTCGGTCAAGTGGGATTCGTGGTGGACTAAGTGGCACTGGGGCAGGTTTTCTCTGAGTACTTCGGTTTCCCCTGCCAATCTTCATTCCACCAGTTGCTCCACAATCACCCTCACCTATCATCTGGGGCTGATACAATAGGCCAGAAGTGGCCGCAGTACAAGGGACTTAGTCTCACCCCACTAGCAATGATAATAATAAAAAGGTTCCTCCCTTAATGTCAGGAACCAAGTTTCACACCCATACAGAACCACAGGCAAAATTATGGTTTTGTATATTCTAATTTTTATGTTTCTGGACAGCAGACGAGAAGACAAAAAGGTTCTGGACTGAATGGTAGCAAGCGTTACTTGAATTCAGTCTTCTCTTAATTTCCTCTGTTATTGTCGTTCCAAAATATTTTAACTGTGTCACATTTTCAGAAGGCCCGTTACCTATCTTTATATCATGATTTCGCCCTAAACTCTGTTGAGGAGACAGCAACATTTAGTTTTTTCTCTGGGTTCACTTCTATGCCAACCTCCTTCCTAGCGTCAATTTGAGTTTCTGTGTTTTTATTTATGGTAGCTCATGTTGTCTACCAACAGATTTTCAACATCAGCATCGACCAGCAGCTGATGTGTCCCATTTAATTTCAGTCCCATCTGGTTTCCCTGAACCTTCCCTTAAGGGTTGTTCTAAAAATTCGGTGCCGTTCTTTAAATTTCTGATTTTGAAACTGCAGTGTGCAGAACCCGAGAGACTCCCAGCTTACATTTCTCTAATGACGATCTCATGAATTCCAATGGAACGAGGGTTTCCGATTTGAGCATCACGTAGCAAAATGTCGTATTCTTCAGAAAGCCTATTCTGCTACTGCATACATTTCTACTCCAACAAATCTACTACTCTACTACCATTATTTTACAGTATTTTACTTCTGTAAAGACAAAAAGTACAGATTCCGTGTACTTGTCAGATATAACCTAATTTCATCGCATCGTCGCCATGTTTGTAACTGTTGGCTTACAAACAATATTTCATATGTAATGCTTAGTTACACTTAGATCCATTTCCAATTTCACATGGCTGTTTATCTCCAATAGTTCTTTCGTTATGGCCATCACACTGAAAGCTAAAGAAAACTTTCGAACGTCCGCCATATTTGTTATTTTACATTATATAAAAAGCAATCTTAATAAAAGCTGCATGTTTTTCGAAGATCTATTACTACGCGTAATTCCAGCAACTCAAAGTAAGTGCACTAGAGTCGCTCCCATCTCGTTAAGTTTGCGCGTCTGACCCGTTGTTGTTCCTGATTTTAGGAGATTTCAAATTATTTCGTTCATGTGTCCTTCAAAGCTATAACATTAATACCTCATACCCTGCTACGCTGTTTCGACAGACTCGATCGTCTGGTTCAAACGCTGAAACACACACATGACACGATTATTTCATAAACTCGACCCCCACCCCAGGCATGAAAGCAGGATAAAAGACCCTGTTAAAATTACAAATCTGAACGCTAATTGTCCTACAGGAAATGTTCCGAAGCGAGGAAAGAAAGCAATTTCCATGTTTTGCGACTATAAATCATGCTCAGCATGATATGTGACTGACGTTCCAAATTTCTCTATGTCCGTGGCCAAAACGAAAAGTCAATAAGGGTCTGGGGTGGAGTTATATTTGATTGCACTTAATTTCCAGGGCAATGTATACATGCGTGGTCATGATCGAAATGCGCACGCCTGCAGAACGATCTCATTAAAATTGATTCGTTCCATATATTGACACCGAACATGTCGGCCTGACTGTAACGTTCTATATTTGGGGAGGTGTTTGGTTCGAATCTATGCTGAGACACCGTACTGAGATTTTTTCGAGGATTTTCTCAGTTCCTCCAGGTAAATTCCGGGACGGTATCTCGATTAGATTATTATCAAATTTTTCACAGTTCGTCGTTCATTAACCATTACATCCGACGCTACTGAGTCTGAATTTTAATGGCGTCGTTAAGTAACCAAGCGACTAACGAACTGTACATTTCCACAAACACGAAAGATCAGAGTGCTGGGTTACCGAGACATCAAAAACTCAGTTCTGCAACATTCTGTGTACTAAGAACCCCAGACAATAATAATCCCAGGCATGCTGCTGCTGTAATTCAAACGAACAAAAAGAGAGACTTCACTGATACCATGTAGTTCCTGTTTGTTACATTACCGCAAATACTTGGAAATTTACGACAGGGAAGCACCCATGAATCATAAATATTATGGACCTAATCTCTTTGTCTCAAAATGAAACCCCGTATTATCTTCTCACAACCTGAACCGCTCTGCGTTGCTATGTTCAAGTGCTGAGCACAGCAGAGAAGCAACATGGAACTTCCTGTTGATCCGCGGCCCAACATCTGACAGATTACTACTTTATAATGGTTACACAACTCGCATGCGCTATAACCGTTACAACTGACGGCTGGGCGTTTCTTCTTCTGGGATCGGAGGTCAGGGCCAATCATGATCAAAATGGGGAGTAAATTCACTGAAACTGCAACATCTTAGGAACAACTCTGAAGCAAGTTCTTCAGAAACGCTGGTACTACCTATCAGACTACGAAGACACTAATCGTAGAACACCGTAATATTACTAATTCTATCGCTGTTTACGAGGAAAGACGCGCTTTTAACGTCATTTTATATACAGCGTGAAAACTGTCCTGGCGACTCCGAGAACCCGTTTCTGTTCTTATTATTTAAAATCTGACGCGGTATAACGAATAGAATGCGGGCTGAGAGATCCGGGTTTGGTTCCGGCAGGGGGAATAGATTTTTCTGTTCTCTGTTGAGTCCAAGCCGGCTCTGAAGCCCACCCAGCCTATTATTAAACTGGTTCCAGGGGCCTGTTTCAGTGCACCGGGCAAGATTCGAACCGAACGATACCAAACACGAGTCTATAGCCGTTCTCGCTTACACAGCCTGTTCGGTGAAGGGGAACGGAGAATGTGCTTAGTAAGATGTCGCAGACAACCAACAAGAGTTCGTTAGTTTCTTTTTTAAGTTTCTTGGGGTGGGTGAGACTGAGTCCACTTGGTACGTCGGTCAATATTTGGTCTATTTTACCAGCCCCGGATGATAGATGATGCGTGTGGGTCAGTCGGCGGAATGAGAATTCGCTGGGGAAACCTAAGTATTCGGAAAAAACCTGCCCCAGCGCCACTTTGTCCACCACAAATCCCAGATGACCTGACCTGGACTCGAACCCGGGGTCCCGCGGTGGGAAGCTGACGACTAACCGCGTGAGCTATGGCATGGTCACCAACAAGGGACACTTCTGCAGCTTGGGGTTCTGGAGAGAGGCCGAAAACCCATGATGTTACTTACTTACTTACTTACTTATGAAAACACATTGTTACTTACAAGTAACAATGTTTTTTAAATATTAAATTTTAGACTGGGTTCAGTGTGACAGTAACGTAAGAGTATACACCTGATGATGGCCGCTAGAGGCCGAAACATGTAGTGTAGAAGAGAGCAAGATCAAAGACATATAATATATATTGTTTGCACTTGGGACGGAGTTTGTGTCATTTGTCGTACTTTTTGCACAACCTGATTCGAACTGCTGTACAGAACTAAATTCTATGCCGTACGGTTGGTATTCCTGCCACGTGGGAAAGCATATGTGAATTCCTCTGGCGTGTTTATAGCTGTATGTCATTCCCTGACACATAAAAACACCGCAGTATAATTAGGGCTGTACAAAACCTTACTTTCATCTTGCATCTAGTGCCGAAACTCTTAACAACCGAGAAAAATGTGTAAGGACAGCCATAGTAACCATCTGAAACCCAATGGGGGAATGAATGAGAGTCACAGAGAGAGAGTGAGGGGTCATTTTCACGGGAAGGGAGGGGGGGCTTCGAAAGTTCCCTGGTAGTGCGCACTCGAGCTTCTAGTAACGAGGGTAGATACGACTGAATGTAAAACGGTGGGAACTGAAGAAGGTAAAGCGATGGGAAGTGATTTCATTACGAACAGAGGAAAGATGAACAGGGTCTTTACTGACTTTAATTGAAATTTTGATATTAACGTAGGGAGAGGAGGTTACAACAGAGTGAAGTTTCTATTTAACATTGGAAAGGCAACATTTGGTGGGCTGCATGCGAAGCCATGCAATGCAACGTAACGCCTCATCAGCATTTGCTGTTAACACCGCCGGAAACTTGATGAGTTTGAAGCCGGAAGAGTGGGAGTGAGGGGAAATTGAAATCAAACACCTAGACGCATCGGAGCTCCCACGGTCTCTGACTTTAAGGGAGGAACATAGACTGAGGGTGTTGAGGAGAATATTTGGACAGAAGAGGGATGAAGTGACTGGAGGTTGGAGAAAACTGCATAATGAGGAGCTTCATAACTTGTACTCTTCTCCAAGTATAATTAGAATGATCAAGTCAAAGAGGATCAAGGCGTAGGTGGGTGGACAATATTAAAATGGATCTTAGAGAGATAGGATGGGATGTTATGGACTGTATTGATGTGGCTCAGGATAGGGACCTGTGGAGGGCTCTTGTGAACACGGTAATGAACCTTCGGGTTCCATAAAATGCTGTGAGAGATTTGAATAGCTGCAGAATTGGCGGTTCCTCAAGAAGGGCTCAGCTCCATAAGTCCAACCCCGAAACTGGAGGACCTTGACTGGATGTACAGTTCCACTATTCTTGACCTTGGCCGCTTTATCACCGGAAAAGGGCCCCCAGAACCCATTGGATTGGAGGCTGGGTGGGGGCTAATTATTAAAGCACTACGCCATTAAGACGTATGTGGGAGTGGATATGTAGGTCCACATTTTCTTGACCTCGGCACTAGCGGTAGATGAGTGGTCAGCCTTACGCTCCTTCTGCTTTACCCCGGTACCCATCTGATAGGACGCTGAGTGAGCCTCAGAGCCGGTTTGGACGACGAGGAGAAAAGAAAATTCTTGACCTTACTGGAACTCGAACTCCGACTTCTCGTTACTAAAAATGCGAACAAATTTTTCGCGATTTTTGAGGCGCAAATTTCTCAATGAAGCCAATGGATTCTATTTCTGATTTGCGGAGGCCCCGGGGCGACCTGCCCCGTCGCTCCCCCCTTAAAACCGGCTCCGTAATCGACACTGGAAGGACAGTAATGAAATTCGCGCTCTGGTGGAAAGAACCCGCGGTGTGTAGTTCACAAGGGGCTGCGGAGGTCTCAACAATATGGACGAGATTTAGTGTGGGGTGGGAAGTGACAGAGCCTTCTGGTACGTCTGCAACAAATGTGGCTACTGTACCAACTCTCGGTAAATGCATGAGAGGAACTGAGAGGACTGGTGGATCGATAATTGGTAGGGGAAAGCCCATGTACTCTGAGAAAACCTGACACAGGAAATCAAACCCTGGTAGTTCAACACGTATCCATTCACTTTATTGCTTCTGGTGTTCTTGTGATCATAATAACGATATAATTGCCTTAATTATCATAGTCATAATTAATTTTACATAGTTCTTAAATGGAACGCACGCCCTCAACAACGTGACATACGAATATCATTCTCTCAACTTCTCCTCAACATTTACATTCATCCTCTCCGCTCCTGCTAACTATATTTATGTAGTTTATTTTGGTCTCTCGAACCGTCTGTTACCTTAACAGGCTCCACTCGAATTACTATATCCTTTCAAGGCAGCACTCGTCGCCTCTAAAACATAATCAATTCCCTCTTTTTGAATTATAATTATATGAATTTCTCATTTCCAGAAGGAAATAGGAGAGTAGGAGGGTGGGAAGACCAAGGTTAAGATGGGAAGAATGTGTCTGGCAGGACATAAGAATTTTGGGTGTAAAGAACTGGAGGAATGTAGCATCGAATAGAGAAGAATGGCGAGCAATCCTGAGGAAGGCCAGGGTTCACAAAGGGCTGTCGTGCCAGTGATGATGATGATTTCTGATTTATCATTAACGAAGTAAGTAACTTACCTACACATGCCGTACCATATCTCAAGTGATTAAATGGCCTGCTTTTCATTCTGGAAGCCAGGGTTCAATCTCAGGACAGTCTATGTGGAATTTGTGATGAACAGAACGACACCAGTGAGGTTTCTCTCAGGGTACGACCCTCCCCGGTTAATTATCGTTCTACCGATGCTTCAATCTCTCAGCTATCGATCCATTCAAATGGAGCTAACAGTTGCTCAGCTAGTCAAAAAAATTCACCGCCTTTCATGGAACCCAAAGGTTCATTACTGTGATCACAAGATCACCTGTCCATATCCAGAGTCAATGAAATGGAATTCAGATCACACTATCATACCTCAAAAATCTATTTTAATATATTCCTCCCATCAATGTCTGATCTCCAAAATTTTCTCTTTCCCTTACGTTTTCCAATAAAAAATGTTGTAGGTGTTTCTCTTAAGTCGCATGAGTGCTACATGCACCACCCATCTCATGTTAAACACTCGCAATAATTTAAATTCCAGTACACATTATTCGTAGCGGGCAAGCCGTAGCGTAGTTGGCTGAGGTACTATACTACAAGCCGAAGGTCGTGGGTTCGAGTCCGGATGGGATCACTGGATTTTTTAATTGACCTAGTCTTTCCAGTCACACTATGAACCTGGCGTCGACTCAAGCCTCTAAGAGAAATTAGTACCAGGAATCTTCCTGAGGGTAAAGGGCCGAAGGAGCGTAGGGCTGACAACTTCACCGAAATCTGTGAGCTGTCTGTCTAGAGCAGGGGTCTCCAAACTTTTCGAACCGCGGGCCACATCAGGTAATTCAGCACTTTCAACGGGCCGGATAAAATGAGAAATTACTAACTCTAGGTATATGAATGATGGAACTCTTTTTGCATTCTTAAAATCTGATTAAATCGAGGTTCAAATTTTGAAACGCTAATCATAAGTAGTGACTTTAAATGTTCATCGGATAAATTTGCCCTGTATTCAGACATGATGTACTTCATCTGGGAAAAAGTTTGTTCACACAGATATGTCGTCCCAAAAATGGAGATAAATTTACAAGCAAATTTCTTTAAATTTGGAAACTGCTCAGAGTTCAGAAATTTATAAAATTCGATCAAATTTCCTTCCTTGTATTTGTCTTTAATATGATAATTTTCCTGAAGTTCAATAATTTCCATTTGAATTTGACTTGGGACATCTGCAACATCACAGTCAAACGGATTTTGAAACAATCTGATTTCCTGAGCACTGGAATCCAAATCAGCAAGTCGCTTCCGAAATTGTTCTTTCAAATCTGAAATGACTAAATTTGCCGAGGAAGGAAATTCTGCTTCACCCTTTTTATGCAACTCTGCACAGTATAGCATATGAACAAAGTTACACTTTTTCACTTGGCTTTCCAGAAGTATCAACTTTGCTCTGAATGCCTTGATAAGTGCAAATAAATCACAGACTAAGTTATTTTCACACTGCAACTTTAAATTCAAATGTTTCATATGGTTCACCATTTCAGCAAAAAATGCTAATTTCCAAAGCCACTCGGTATCTGATAAAAGTGGTTCGTGATGGGTTTTCTCGGTAAGAATATATCAATTTCATTCCTGAGCTGAAAGAAGTGCGAAAGAACCTTTCCACAGCTAAGCCATGGAACTGCAGTATAATATGTCAGGTCAGTAAGCTCGCAATCACATTTACCAGTACTCATTGGAAAATTGGTTCAATTGGCGCATTTCTGCACAATTCTTTAGCGGGTCGCATAAAATCACATCGCGGGTCGGATGTGGCCCGCGGGCCGTAGTTTGGAGACCCTTGGTCTAGAGAAAATGTGGGAGTCTCGACGTCTCACAACCCTATGGGCCTCCACAGCATGTTGCAGGGAGAGCTTCACCTTCTTTTGCCATATTTGTAGTCATCCTGAGTCCGTGACTTCCTTCTTTTGTTCCAGTGTTGTTGAGATGGATAAGCACGGGACCCTGACTCTGGCTCGACACAGAGCATATACAAGAAATGCAATGGGAGACAAAGCCTCTCACGGCGGGCAATGAACACCATCTCTTCGGATGTGATGGCATATAATTTGGCAGATTGCAAGGAGTCACATCCCAGACAAGGGCCTCTTCAACAAATACAGTATTTAGGCCAAAAAAATACGGATGGAGACGGGTTTTTTTTAATGCTATTGGGGTGGGACTAATTCCCTTGTACTGCGGCCACTTCTGGCCTATTGTACCAGCCCCAGATGATAGGTGAGGGTGATTGTGGAGCAATTGTTGGGATGAAGATTGGCAGGGGAAACCGAAGTACTTGGAGAAAACCTGCCCCAGCGCCACTTTGTCCACCACAAATCCCACTTGACCAGACCCGGAATCGAACCCGGGCCGCCGCGGTGGGAAGCCAGCGACTAACAGCTTGAGCTATGGCGCGGCCACGGAGACCGGTTGGTTCAGTATAGTAACTGCTTCAGAGGTTCAATGAACGGCAGCTGCTGCAAGGTACGATCTCTCTGTCCCCGCGTGTAGTCTCCTCATATACACTGGATACCCAGAGCTCATTTCCCTGGGGGTAAAGCGGACATGCGTGGAGCTTGATCTCTGTCCTTCCATTTGTGTTCATGACACTATGCTTAACGGCGAACAGACACAACTGTGATGATCCAAATGTTTGAGATAAAAATTCACGTATATATTTTTTTTTGTTCCGAATATTTATGTCGGGCACCGTTCGTTGAGGAATAATAGCGATATATTATATATCTGTAACTGTCTCTACTACCGCCCTAGGAATAGGGCTCAAACGGCTCCTTTCAGGGACGGAAAAACATAATTTGAAGTCGTTAAGGCTATCTTTACTGATCGGCCTCATAATATTCTGGATTATGAAAAAATTTTATACAAAAATGTATTATTGTTACATTTCCCTCTTTTCCTCATTTTTTTAAATTCCAGGTAACCTACATACGTCTTGACTGTCGCTATACTGACCGATTTTTATTATTATAAATCAATTACAAAATGACGATTGTATACGATTGAATGATCAATACCTTTAGAAAATCCGTGGTTTTAGTCCGCAGACGAACTATATCGACCAAGCGACCGCCGTTTGTCGGCGGTGTTTCTTTTTAATGCTAGTGGGGTGGGACTAAGACCCTTGTACTGCGGCCACTTTTGGCCTATTGTACCAGCCCAAGATGATAGGCGAGGGTGATTGTGGAGCAATTGGTGGAATGAAGATTGGCAGGGAAAACCCAAGTACTCGGAGAAAACCTGCCCCAGCGCCACTTTGTTCACCACAAATCCCACTTGACCAGACCCCGGGATCGAACCCGGGCCGCCGCGGTGGGAAGCCAGTGACTAACCGCTTGAGCTATGACGCGGCCTTGTCGGCGTAGTTAGTGCTAACTTTTAGTGGATAGAGGGTGTCGCGTGGTCAGCGTAACGAATCCCCACGGGCGTTAATTTAGGTTTTCTAGACCGGAGCCGCTATTTCCTTTCCTCACGAGGCTGGGTGGACCGCGTTCCAGACCCACTACTTCCCAGAAAATCTGGTAGCGCTGGGAATCTAATCCGGGCCTCTAGATCTGTAGCCAGGATCTCTGATCAAGACCCAGAGGCGGTCAATCAATATCTTAGTGTTTCAAAACCTTTCATTCTTTCGATTATGCGGCCAGAAGAACAAGCTCAGATATGTAATTAAAGGCCGCGGCGGTTATTTGATTTTAACAAACCTATTCTCGACTGGAAACTGATATCGAAACAAACCAGATTCCAACTGATGAGGGACACTGCACGTCTGTTGCATTTCTGAAGTTACATCAACGGACAAAGCAGAGCTGTAGGCTTACGTACTGTAGATGGAATATAGCAGAACAAAAAAGTAAGCAAGTTTTATCTAAGTCTCACATTGGCTCCAGCAAGTTTGTTGCTGATGTCATTTCGTTTCCAGCCGTTCCGAGAAGGGTCAGAGAAATAAATTTATACTCGTATCTCAGCATAAAGCGAGACAGACTGCGTGCCATTTTGCTGCACAGTTGGCGGACCCACCACAGGGTTGCCAATATCACAGAACGCGTGACCCACTCAGAATCCGTATGCTACACTGAATATTAACAAAAACAAAAAAAAAAAAAACAATATTTCGGAAAGTATACCCCTTCCCTAACACTATGTATGCAGCCGTTACTTTCGGAAACAAAGCATT
>NW_019735464.1:156675-287012 GCF_002891405.2 Cryptotermes secundus
CCCCCCCCCCAATTAAAAAAATTAAATTTTTACAATAAAGTGGATATATGTCAAATATTAATAACAAAACTTATTCTATCCTGAATACTCTAGGACGATTAGTAGAAATAACCGTAAACGGCTTACACATACGTGTAAGCAAATTTTCTAGCCTCCCCTAAGCTTCAGGAAAATATCATGGCGGCGCTCTTGTGTCCGTCCGATGTTTAGCTCAGAAATTAATATTATTATTGTGGCTCTATGGCCCTCTGTTGGACTTTAGCCAATTTTTTAGTTTCTTAATCCTACACACAACCGGTGGGACTCCTTGCACAGGGGATCAGCCCGTCGCAAGGTTGCTACCTACACAGAATACATTCACACATACATCCATGCTTCGAGTGGGATTCGAACCCACGATCCCCGTGTTCGAGCGAGCGAAGATGGTTCATGCCTTATACAGCGCGGCCACTGTGATCGGCAGTTCAGGAATTACGTATCATATCTCAAATGAAAGAGCCTCAGCTGGACGCCAGCGCACCTTTCGGTGGTCTGCTGATAATGTGAAACTTGCCGACAGCTCAGATAACCTGTTACCTTTATTTCTTGCCTTTCCGCTCCCTCCTCCTATAATAGTACCTTAAAGTAGGCCACGACCCCTCCCCTCCCTATATGTCGATCCTAATCACCATATCTCACATGATATTACAAAACCTTAGAAGCTGATAACGTGTCTTAAAAAAAAAGGAAAAGTTCCTATGTCATGAAGACGTATGGGATGTGGATGTATAGATCCACATATTCTTGACATCAGCAGTAGTTGATGAGCGATCAGCTTCAGCCTCGCCGGTTTTACCTCCGAGGCAAGAGCTCCTGGTACTTATTGGATAGGAGGCTGGATGGGCCCAAAACCGGTCTGGACGACGTGAAGAGGAGAAAAGCCTTGTCCCTACCAGGATTGGAACTTCGAACCCTATTCCGTCCAGTCCGTAGCCTATCGCTATACCGACTGAGCCATCCAGGCTCCTAAGAATAACCGAACAATGAACACAACGTAAACAGAGCAAAACTTCTGAATTATAAGCCTATACAGTGCCTGTGCTTAGCCTACATACTGCTTGGCTCAGTGGTCCTCCTCTTTCAGCTCTCGTAAATCATTCTCTGCATATTCCAGCCATCCCTGGTTTACTTTAAAAAGTTATACTGAATAGCACAGTGTTTCTCCACCGCCGGGCCCGGTTTATAGTAAAAACAAATTTTCGAGCCGCGGTCTAACAAAGGTTGTGAACCACTAGCACAGACTGAAACATGAGCTCGAATTTGTGTTCATGGGTGTACGTTAATGCGGCGACGGGTAACAGGAGCAGTTAACCGTGCAACTGTCAACAGACCACTAAAACGTGGGCTAGTTGTTCTGTATTTTGGTCTCCAATTCAGTTTAATAAACAGACTAACGCTTGTCTGTAAACCGCGACTGTCGACGAACTCCAGGACAGAGAGCTTCATGCGTTGCTTGCGTCATGCGGTACGTGACCTTTGACCTATCCTCAATTTCAATTTAAAAACGAAAACAACATAATAGCTTTTTATTACCTCAATATTTTAACCCCCCCCCTTTCCAGATAACCTCACAGCTGAGCGCAAAACAGATCAGTACACACATCCTTGTTTGGTTGGCTGATTACTATAAAATCCTTCGAAGATCTTTAAAACAGTCTTTCACGAATCAAGATTATTACCGACTGGGACGTGGCACCGTGCAGTCTGTTAAAAATCTTCCACGGTGCAAGAGTCTCATCTTAGACTGCAGTATCTTCACAACGGCAGCCATGAGAGCCTCAATGTGTCACATTTCAGGTGTGCCCCAGAGCCAGTCAGGACAGTATGGAGAATACAGAAGCTTCATTATGTTGCTGGGAATCGAACCCCTGCCGTCTAGCATGTCGCCATACCGACTTGTGTTAGTTATGTGGTTCCTGAAATGTGACACCTTGAGGCGCTCATGGCGGCCGTTGTGAAGATACTGCAGTCTAACATGAGCCTCTTGCACTGCGGAAGATTTTTAACAGACTGCACGGTGTCACGTCCCAGTCGTTAATAATCTTGATTCGTGAAAGCCTGTTTTAAAGATCTTCGAAGGATTTTATAGTAATTACTTCATCATTCAAGTTCCTCGCCTTTTGTGGAACGTGAGTGTTATATGGCGGTTTATCGATTTTGAAAATGTATTTGCTATAAGAGTTTGTTCTTCACAATCGGAATTGCTAGGGTTCCCCAGTGGCCTCTAGGCCTGATTTGTCATTTAAACTCTCGACAGCCTGTCCGTCAAAGCGACTGTGATTTGTACCTCACGTTCGTCAGTGGCGCTATCCATAAGTTACCATAAACATTCAAAATGGCAAGAAAAGAATGCCCAATCATATTCCTCCTCGACGTACGAATATGTATACCATGTCTTTTAAATGTCCGTTGCATGAATTCATCTCTGCAGCGGGCAACTCAATATAGCATTTAAAATTTGTTCTGAGAACATGTGGGAGTAAGAATTGTTTTGCTATGACTTCCGATGAGATAAAACTGTGAACATCCCTCGCAGAGAGGAAGCTGGAAATGATAAGGAATGCGCCACCCCTACTAGATGCATCATGCATTCATGTCTCTTCGAACCCGTCATTATAGCGCCGAGAATGGGTGGGACTTCCACCTCTGTTGGGAAAACTACAATTGGACGTAAAGCTTGTCTGCCGCACACAGCTCAGTCAGCACACGGACTGGGCTGAGTTCGAAAACAGAGGAAGCGGGGGTTGAATTCTCGGCAGAGGCAAGAGACCTTTCTCTTCCCCACAGCGTTTTAGATTCAATACTGCAGCATGTAGACCCGCTGCTAGATAATGACTCTTTAAACAACGCCCGCTGCTAGACAACAGATTCCTAAATGAACAGCAACAAGAGAATGGTGTTTTCAATGCGGTCCGTGTTGGGATGTTATAACCAGGACAATTAGTGAGAGTTAGTACAGTGCAGGAACGTCAAGAGTTGGTTGGTGTAAGTTAGTGAGATAGCCAGAGAACTGCAGTTCAGTCCTCCAGAACGAAAAATCGAACCAGTGATTCCAGATTACGAAGCAAGTGAAGTAACCACTCGAACACAAAATTACTGTAAGGATGCGATGAAAGGGGGAAAGAAAAACTGAAGTACATATAGCTCAGTCAGTATAGTGACTAGGTCCTTGTATGTACAACAGAGGTTACATTCCCGAAAGGGGTACGACAAAACGACCGGGGCGTGAAGCTCACCTTGTGGCGAAATTAAGAATGAGTGGAAACTGTACCTCCGTTCTCCCATACATCTTTCAGGCGTAGTACTTAATTAAGCTGGGTACGCGGTAGCGTAGTTGGTTGAGGCACTATGCTACAAGTCAGAAGGTCGCGGGTTGGAATCCCGAGGAAGTCGCTGCATTTTTCAATTGACTTAATCCTTCCAGCCGCACTATGACCCTGAGGTCGATTCATCCTCTAACAGAAATGAATACCAGGAATCTTCCTGTGGGTAAAGGGCGACCGCCGCGTAAGGCTGACAACCTCACCGCCATCTGTGAGCCGACTGTCTAGAAAACGTGGGAGCCTCCACTGCCTATTACAGGGATAAGATTCTACTATGCTTAATTAAGCACATAGACAATTTGAGTTCTGCTTTTTTTTACATTTTCTAGCAATTTTACACAATACATTTTATCGCATAACATTTACATGTCAGTTCATAATGAGTTAATTCAGTTATCACTACTATGCACGCATATAGCGGCGGGCGCGGAGTAAGAGGAAGTTCTTGCATATGCATGCGCTATGGTGGGAGAAGTTTAGTTCCTTCAACTCTGGCCTATACGCCCACGCGCCCTTCCGGGAATATATTACGCAAGGCAAAAACATTGTTCAAGTGTCCTAATATGGAGAATTACGACATATATCCTGATGCAAGT
Organism: Cryptotermes secundus; assembly: GCF_002891405.2. Lineage (NCBI taxonomy): Eukaryota > Metazoa > Arthropoda > Insecta > Blattodea > Kalotermitidae > Cryptotermes > Cryptotermes secundus. Next base: position 160,634 of record NW_019735464.1, read on the forward strand.
AAAAAGCAATGTCTAACATGTGCTGCTGTCTCAAAATAAACAAAACATGTTTCTTTTCTGACATGAAAGAACTGTGAAACATACTGAGAGTAAAATGGCTGCCACAGAGAGATTAAAAAAAACTTGCCTGTACCAAAGTACACACTGCACGTCTTCGACGTGTTTATACGGCCCACACGCATAAATCTAGGCTTCCGTATGCATTACCATATTCCTAAAACGCAACATAGAAAATACCAACTTCAATTGGTGTATTCCTTCTTTTTCTTTCTTTCTTTCTTTCTTTCTCTCTTCATACCTTATTCTCTAAACCATTTTATATTTTCTCCTTATTTTTCTTTCTCTTCTTTCTTTTGTTCTCACGTTCTCTCTTTAATTATACTGTAACGCATATGACAAGTGCTAAGCAACGGTTCGGTAAGAACCGCCCGAAAGCTCGCTAAAACGCGTTCTAATGGCAAAGAAGATCCAACAAATATTTCCGTGGATACGAGGAATAAAAAATCTGGGTTTCGACGGGAACAGATTCTTGGGATCACCATGCGTTTCCGCTGCAACGAAGACACTCGTAGTCCAGCAAGGAATGGAGCAAATCTTAGACAGTCATTGACTGCGAGCTGTTGTAATTGGTTGTAGTTGTAATCGAAGTGCCAATAAATCCAACAGTATAATCCAGAACCCATCATTATTAGTCACGTGACAATATCCTTCTTTCTCTCTACATCCTTTCTCCCTTTCTTTTAATCTTTTTTTAACGCAATAACCATCGACACGAACTGTTAGGGATTTGGAGGAGCCCCCTGAACCCCTGAAGGGGTAGCTAGTCTCGCCTTCCGGGGTTCGAGGTCTCTTAGCTCCAACCCTTCGTACTCCAAGGGCCTGTTTTGGCATTCTGCCTTTATCCTGTGTAGGTATGTAGCCATGGCCTAGTTTAATAAATCACTGGAGGTCAGCTCTTCCCAACTGAACCAACTGAGTAGGTGCCTTTCATCTCTCACCTGAGGACAGAAACACAGCCGGTTTCCGAAACGTTTTCTTTTGTGTTTTTTAGAATACACGACGATGGACAAAGTCCTAAACGCCAGTAATTCTGAAAATTTTGTTTTTCAAATTTAAACATTTAGCTCCCTACGTAGTAACCTGATTTGAAGAAGGCATATTAACATTATCTAACTTGGGGGCACATCACCTCCCCCTCCCGCAGAAAGTCGAAAATTTAGTGTGGTAATGGTAAGGCTGCGTACTGACCGAACGACCTACGGACAATAGCCCAAAAGAAGATTCGGGAAACGCTGTCGGAAAATTACTTGTAGCCTAGAGGAATGGGAACATATGAAGTTGTAATTCAGGTACTATTCATTCAAATGCGACTCTGCAGCGAGGCACCTCTGCCTCTTCGTAAGCCTGTTACAGCATGAAGAGTTGACTGACCGGTCCTACGGGTTGCGAAGGCAACCCAGCCAGACTTGCTTGTAGCAGAATCACAACAGCCCTGAACATTTCTCCATCTCATGCAAGTTTCGGTTTAATACAAACATTAATTAAAACTCTACAGAGCTGAGCCCTTCTTGAGAAGCCGCCAGTCGCTCAGTCGCTCAGTCACTCAAGAATTTACCAACATTTTAAGAACGCGAACGTTCATTACCGTGTTCACCAGAGCCCTCCACTGGTCCCTATCCTGAGCCACATCGTTATCCTCTCACCTAAGGCTTTTCCTAGTGGTCTGTTCCATTCTGGCTTTCTTACTGCATTCCACTTCGCCCAATGCGTGCTACATGCCCTCTCCCTCTCATTCTTCTTGATTTCATCATTCTAATTATACTCGGAGAAGAGTAAAGGTTATGATGTTCCTCATTACGCTGTTTTCTCCAGCCTCCTGTCATTCATCCCCATTCGGTCTAAATATTCTCCTCAGCACACTTTTTCAAACACTCTCAGTCTATGTCCCTCCCTTAATGGCAGAGACCAAGTTTCACGCCCATACGAAGCCACGGGCAAATTAATTCAAACATTTCTGGACTTAGCAGAGAAATATAGGCCGTGTCATAGCTCAAGCGGTTAGTCGCTGGCTTCCCACAGCGGCGGCCCTGGTTCGATCCCGGGTCTGGTCAAGTGAGATTTGTGGTGGACAAAGTGGCACTGGTACAGGTTTTCTCCGAGTACTTCGTTTTCCCCTGCCAATCTTCATTCCACCAACTGCTCCACAATCACCCTCACCTATCATCTGGGGCTGGTACAATAGGCCAGAAGTGGCCGCAGTACAAGGGATTTAGTCCCACCCCACTAGCATTAAAAAAAAAGTTTAGTACCACCGTATAATGACAACAGATGATTATATCTCAGTGAGAGGCCATATCCTGAACCAGTTCAATCCATTCCACATCCTCACACGATTTTCTTAAGATTTTAAATGTTATTCTCCTTCTACGACTAGATCTCTCAAGTCTCCTGTTTCTTTCAGGTTTTATACCTAACATTTTGTATGCATTTTACATCTCTCCCATACGTGCTACATGCTCATTCCATTAAGTAATTTTCTCCAGCTTCATTTTACTGCCTCCCTCTTGAAATGTTGTCCCTGCAGTTAATGCAGCACAACGCCATGAAGACATACAGCGGGGTTGACGTACACACAATTTGACGCACTGAGCTTAAAGCAACGACCGCTTTAATTGTGCGCAAGCCCCCCTATAAATTGGACACGAGGCTGGATAGACCCTAGAGTCAATTTGGGCACTGTGGGGGAAAAGATCTGGTTCCTGCCTGGAATCGAACCCCGATTCCTCTGTCCTCCAGCCTGCAGCCTTGACACTATACCGACTGAGCTGCCTCGGCTTAAACCCCACTACTCTCCTCATTATCCTATTGTCAAATGCCCCCAATCCATATTCTTCTTGACAGTGAGACCAAGTCTCACATCCGCAAAGTTCAGACACGTAATATGATGGTTTTATATTGTATATTTTATAACAATGTTCTTTCTGTCATAAATTCTGAAGCAAAATACGGCCAAAATTGTATAAAAAGACAATAAACATCAAGCAGATCACTGTCGGCTAAATTCTTAAAATTCGAATTTACATTTTCGCGAAAAGCAAATATCCGTCAATGACAGTTTTGCATAGGGTTTCGCTCCAAGCTGTGGTGCAAACCTCGTTCCGGTTTACTTAGATTTTAGAGTACAAGCTAGCAGGTTTGCTGGTCATTTGGGAAAACCTGGGCCACAAGCGTTGTCAAAAAGGTCAAGAGTAGTGGAGCTATATCTCAACTCCCCAATACGTCTTCACGACGTGATGCTTAATGAATTAAGCACTTGAAAAACTTCAACCGACTTTTACCGTTTTATATTATCTTATACAATACAGCACCACTGGAGTGATCTGGCTCAGGACTGGGGCTCTTGTGAACACGGTAATGAACGTTCGAGTTCCATAAAATGCTGGGAAATTCTTGAGTAGCTGCAGAATTGGCGGCTCCTCAAGAAGAGCTCAGCTCCATCAGTAAGTACAATACAGCACTAATCGAGCAATGACAAAGACATGGATTGTCTGTCTCAATTTTATATAACAAGATTGCTGATGGAGCAGCAAGCCTATGAGAAGCAAATTCTGAAGAAGATTAAGTAAAAACGCACAGGAAAGAGATGCGCCACATATAATTTGTAACCTCGGCACTATAATGCAAACTAGCCCCGAGGCCCAAATTATTTCTTGAAAGTTGATGGTAGCTGGTAATGGAATCCTCTGCCTTACGAACATCAAAACTCAGCCAACTAAAACCAGTCTACCCCCTACTTCCTTAACATCCTTTTTAATATTGCCTTGTCCCAGGTCTCAAAAGTAGTTTCTTCCTTTGAGGTTTGCGACCAAAATTTTATATGCACTTTCATGGGAGCCAATCAAATTGAAACTGGCGAGACATGATACATCAATGGAAAGAACACGGAAAAACGTACACTGGAAAATTTGCGGGGGGTGTGGGGGCAGCACAATACAAAGATTTTATATAAGATGGCGTTATAAAGATCCTTATGGCTCAGTTTGGGTGACACTGCCAAAACTGAGCTGTTAGGTTAGGCTCCATCAGTTCTAGGGCCAGTTCAATTATACATAAAGAAATTACGTTTTATTCAGTACATCTATATATTTAAATCTCTATATAGACTACTGACATAAATGTAAGTACTGGCTGGTCTTATGTATCGCTACGTCTTGCAAATAAAAGGAAACATTTCTTTAGAGAAGGACCGGTTTGAACTGATAAGCCACTATCTAAATAAGACACGAAGAGTATACATCGTAAAAACCCCTCGTTCCTCAATTACTACGAACAAAATGAGGGTGCCAATCTTAACTACGGTTAATAAATAAACATTAAACAACAACTACAAATCTTAAAGCCTCCCAGCTACTGCGAACAGAATGAGGACACGGCTTACATACATAACCTGACCATCTGGCACTTGTCTAGAACACAAAACAACTTCAGAGGGGAACTGAAGGTGTATTTCTGCTGGATTTGGTTGGACTCACCCCCAAGTAACGCTGAAACCCACAGTCAGCTGGTGTAGCACCTCCAGACTACAGCAGTATCCGCTGACACGATTCTCTGCTATTTCTTCCTCAGCAGCCACTCCCGAAATCTCACAACAGGCCAGCAAGCTGTAACTGCTGCTTGGTCTCCCACCCTCCCTTCCACTCTCTTCGCGCTGTTCAGCTGCCTCCAAGACCCCGTTCACAGCAGTAACATCTTGCCTGGGCCATCAAATCTTCAGTTCACCAGCTGTCGTCGTAACAAACTACTGAACAAAACTGTCCTACTTCTTGAGCAGGGAGCCGGGGTAGTGTAGTCGGTATAGCGACTAGCTATGGGCTGGACTACCGAGGGGTCGGAGTTCGCGTCCCGGTAGGGTCAAGAATTTTCTCTTCTCCAAATCGTCCGGACCGGCTCTGGGGTCCACCCAACCTCAAATCCAATGAGTACCAGGTGCTCTTTCCCTGGCGGTAAAGCTGCAGGGACGTGAAGCCAACCACTCGCCTCCAGCTAGTGCCGTGGTCAAGAAAATGTGGATCTATACACCCACTCCACCATACGCCTTCATGGCATAGTGCTTAAATAGTTAAACACAGGGAGAACTTTACCTTACCTTACCTTTATATAACCAACTGGTATCCTGCTCTCAGAATCAAACGTACACAGTTTTTATACCGCGCCGACTCGCATAACAGGAATCAAGACATTTCCTTTGCCCAAGACTGGCTCCATGCATCCGTGAAATGGAGCTGGGTAGTGGCATTTACTTCACTCCGCTCCAGATGAACTGCTCGAACAGCCATTATTCACTCAAAAATTAATTAAATAGTGTAGTTTCCTTGGAATCAGATTGAAAGATGGTTCGGTTAACAGTATGGGCACAAGTAGGGAGGAAGGCAAAAATCTGTCCCCCACCCCACCCCTGTAGTCTTAGAAAGAATCGAACTTGAAGAAAAGGAGGAAGTATGTCAAATATTAATAAAAATTTAGAGTATTTCAAAAAAATATCTTTCCATCCCGAATACTCTGGGACATTAGTAAAATTGTCTTACATTCCTGACATATATGTTTGTAAGGGAGTTTTCCGGATGACAGTCCTTGGAGAACTGCCCTGCGAAAAATTCCGGCATCACTCACTGTGAACTGAGTTTGAATACCTTAACACTAGCAGGATATGACGATCCCTCAATCAGCGTTCAGCGCCGTCCGTCTCGAAACAGTATTGTCCGACAGTCATGTATTTGCCAGCCTCGTTGCTAGTTGTGTTTTATTTGCGAGTTCTATTTTGTTTGAATGTTCTTGGCTGTATTCTTATTCATTATCTTGTGACGCTCGTATCGCCGTTGGATTTGACAACAGCGCTACATTCCTCTGTCCCAGCTGCAGTTTCCTACATCTCACACAAGCGGAGTCGGGGATCAACAAATCTCGGTTAGACTCTACATAAGGACAGCCGGTGTCCTAGCTCAGGCGGTCAGTCGTCGGCTTTCTACTGCGAAGGCCCAGGTTCGATACCAGGTCAGCTTATGTTGGGATTTGTGGTGGACGAAGTGGCAGTGGAGTAGGCTTTTTTTTCGATGTTCCTTTGGGTCCCTTGGCAATTCGCACCGTCTTCGTCATATTTGTCTATCATTCGGGGCTTATAAAATACAGGCCGGCGTACCAAGTTGACACAGTCTTACCCCATCCCACAAGCAAAGACCAATGGCTGAATAACATAGATAACATTTTCCTTCACACTAGGTCTGCGGGGTGCAGGTGGTAATACCCACATGAAATCAACAGACAGCACAATCAAAGCGCAGTGTATCAGTTTTACTGAACTTTCGTCAACCTCATGCTTCAATTTTGCAACACGTTTCGGTCCTCAATAGATCTTCTTCAGGTTTATTTACGGAGATTAAAAGGAAATTTACATAAGTTTTGTACGGATTGAATGCAAGTGAACACTATTAAAATATGGCAATGCTCGAGCCATATTAGAAGAACTGCCAATCACCATGCGACTAAACTAACAAGAATTAGCGCTGTATTCCCTTTAAATCAGTCTTAACTTCAGCGTTATTTGCGCCAACAATCGACGCATTTCCAGTGTGAATACGGCCCGTCATGAGCATAGTCAAAGAGAACGCCGGAAAGCGAAGGCGGACCGGACGATGAAGAAAGCTAGGGCAGGCTAGCAGAGATGCTTATTCAGTGTGGGAAGAGGGGCGAGGTTAAGTAGCATTGCAGTAAACACATGTTCAAAGCAACTTCGAATGCTTGGATTATTCATTCTGGTTTCGTAGTATTCTGGAATATCAGCAGCCCAAAGAAACTTAAACGGGCGATGGCAGTTTATTGAGTTTAAACGATTTAAAGACACTGTTTCAACTACAGAGGTTATACACCGTCAATTGAGATGGGAATATGTTTATGAATAACCAGAAATAGTTAAGATGCCGCCAGATTGTATATCACTCAGATTCTGCGGACGTGAATATATTAAGATGGAGGATGAATGGACGTAGCGGTTATGAACGGTATTCAAGGCGCTATTTAAACAAAATCTGTGCTTTTATTCTGGCACTACGTGACGATACGCAGTACCGGCAACTCTCTAACAAATTACAACTCCGATATTAATAATTAATTAAACTTATTTTATGAAAGCGATCACATATCGACTCAATGGCATAACATTCATACTGAATTTCGTGAAAAATGAGCAGCTGGTTCAAAAGCAGAAAGGGTGACGTGCGCGAGTTGCGGTTATCTTTTTCCTCACCAAATCGTACTGAAACCAGACAAAACTTACAACACGAAACATGTCCAACCAATAAGTATTATATCAACTTGTACTCAAAGCAGATTAATTATTACCAACATAAGAAAAATTAAAAATGAACAGTGTAACCTTTATATGTAATAATACAAATGCCGTCGTGAATGCAACAATTTATTTGGTTGTAGTTCTTTATCTTTTCTTCCTGTACGCTACAGGTTTCGGCGGTAACTGACCTGATGATGGCCAGTTACGGCCGAAACATGTAGTGCAGAGGAAGAAAAGACAAAAGATCTACAACCAAATAAATTGTTGCATTCACGACGGCATTTGTATTATTGTAGAAGTGTATAGTGCAACAGGATGCTTAAATATAATATAGTGCAACTTTTCATTAATCTTTTCATAACAAATTCCGAATATCCTGAATCAGCATTCCTATTTCTGTAAACGTGTTCGCCGTTATTCTCACGCTCCGGTTTAGCCTCACGGTCGAAACACGTACTGCACTAGCGCGATGTTTTAAGAGTTTGGCGGCGTGAGCATCTGCAGATAAAAGCACTATGGCGAATCAAATTCCAACCCCTGATACATTCATTTTCATCCCATTCCTTCCATTGTTCCACGCTCTTCATGCTATTTTGATGTTTGAATTCAAAGAACATTCGTTGGGGGGGTGGGGATTTTTTTTTTTTCGAAATTAAGTCGAGACTATCGGCCAAATTTTCGAAAAATAACATAGGCATTCCCGGAGGTGCCTTCCAGGTGGTCCAGACCTGCTCTGGGGCCCACCCAGCATCCCTTCCAATGGGTACCGGGTGCTCTTTCCCTGGGGGGAAAGCAGCTGCGGCGTGAAGCTGACCACTCAACTCCAACTAGTGCCTAGGCCAAGAAAACGTGGATCTATACAGACACTCTCCCATACACCTTCATGGTATACTTTACCTTTTACACGGAAGGGCTTGTATGAAATATATGGCAGCGGAATATCTGAGAAAGCTATCCAGTGCTGAATGCTGACTCAGTATCCTGCTGAATGAGCTGATGATCGTGTGTGTACTTTGGCACCCATATCATGCTGCGAGAAATTAACATAACACGAGGATGGAAGCTTATGTGTCTCAACATCAGCGATTTTAGACGAAATAATATTCTTTCTTCTACAGTTTTGATGGAATGTACTGTCAACCATTGTTCTAGGGAAACATGTAATTTAAATTCAGGCACATTCGCATCTAACGAAAAGATACACGAAAGCCAGCGATCATTCGGGCCGAAGCACAGCATGGCGCATCCTCAGCCTGCAGCCGGAGATGGCTTTCATATATGGAGTGTCTGCGAAATACTAGCAGTCGCAGGCAGCCAACAACGGGTGCTGCTCTACACCGTTAACTTTGCGGGGCAAACACTTCTTTTTCTCTCTCCCCTCGCTCCCACTTTGAAGCACAGGGCTGATTTATCACTTTCATGATAATTTTGCAGAAGTTGGAATTCGAACGAACGATCCCGGCTTCCCTGCGAGCGAAGAAAGTAAATGCCTTAGACCACTCGGCTACCGTGACCGGCAAACACCTTATCCTAAAGAAAATAACTGGCACATTACGAAACTGGGCTGGTTCGTCTGGCCAGGACACGTTCTTATAAATACGGTAGTGAACGTTTGGGTTCTAGAATGGCGGAGAATTTAACTGACTGATTGTTAGCTTCTCAAATACTCTATTCCATGGATTTATTTGTTAGGTTACAGCACGTGGCCGCGCCATAGCTCAAGCAGTTAGTAGCTGGATTCCCACCGTGGCGGCCTGGGTTAGATCCCAGGTCTGGTCAAGTGGGATTTGTGGTGGATAAAGTGGCGCTGGGGCAGGGTTTCTCCGAGTACTTCGGTTTCCCCTGCCAATCTTCATTCCATCAATTGCTCCACAATCACCCTCACCTACCATCTTGGGCTGGTACAATAGGCCAGAAGTGGCCGCAAGTACAAGGAACTTAGTCCCACCCCACTAGCAATAAAAAAAATACTACCTGATATCATCTCTGCAGTAAGGATGCATGCCATATTCCAGGAAAATTGGATGCTCTGACCAGATACATACCATTAGTTCAAGTACTCTCTTTGGCAGGTTTATAGGCCGACAGGGTAACAGGCTGGAGGTCATGAAAAATAATTCACAGATCCTTGACATTCTGCGACATACAAAACACAAACGGCTGAAAGCCAGAATATTGCAATATTGTGATCAGTAAAGTTGCTCAATGCAAGTCATATTTCTGACTGCTCATGAAATGGGGAGGCCAGGAAGAAAGAGTCCAGGCACATTTAGACAACTTCACATACGTACAGTGTGAAAGGATAAATATGTTTGAAATTCCACAAGAATAACACAACATCAAATTGTACATACTGTAATAAAACTATGCAATGAATGCCTGAACGTTTGCAGATGTTTACGGGAATTTTTAAAAGCAGTTACTTTCTGTGTAAATGTGTTTTACATGTGCTAAACTTCACTGGGGAGGGAGGAACAACAATTATACATGCAATGTGTATTAGTAGCACAAGGAAAATAATTTATGCAATGAAGTAGATATCGGTAAAATGAGGAACATAAGACAATGAGCAATTGAAACTGCATTAATCTAATACTATTACAATTAAATTAAGCACAAGACAGAAATGCCATGCTCTATCGGAAACAAAAAGTTCATACAAAATAATGGCTGCAGATCCCTATGAAAATAATCCATTTGTAAGGCTGTATGTAGATGACTCTAATATGTGGATTTCAGCAAACATATCTATTATTTTAGGCTGTGTCCACTGGCCTGAGTTCTCTTTGAACACATTTTGAAACTCAGTTTGTACCAACTTGTGTGATGGAACAAAGGATCCTACTCAGGTGTCTTATGATGGTCCATATTCAGAGTTCCTCTCCATATCAGGTCATGTCTTCCATCCACAATTGAGAACATTCCATGTTGTGGTTATTAGGAGATTTTTTTTATTGCTAGTAGGGTGGGACTAAGTCCCTTGTAAAGCGGCCTCCATAGTCTAGAGGTAACGTTTCCACCTCATGACTCGTAGTACGTGGGTTCAAATACCCAGCGGAGGTCATCGAATTTTTAAGGGTGGAAAAATTCAGGGAACAAGTCCTTCGGGAGGGACTTTAAGCTGTGGGTCCCGTGTCGTAGCTTTACGGAACGTAAAAGAACCTCATATCTCCAAAGGTCACTGAGCCAAATTAACGGATGTTTCCCACCCAACAGCAGTCTCTTAATACCTCTGGTAGATGGGGGAAGCATTATAGATACCTCTCAGCTAGTAGAGCTGGTCTCGCTGGCTGGGCGGGACTGATGGTAAGCACCAGTACCAGTAGGATATAGAGACTGGTAGAAATCATAGAGGGAAGCACAATGGACCAATACAGGTCTCAGTGAATGGGGAAACCCACCCTCTCCAATAACTAACTAAGTCCCTTGTACTGCGGCCACTTCTGGCCTATTGTACCAGCCCCAGATGATAGGTGAGGGTGATTGTGGAGCAACTGGTGAAAAGAAGATTGGCAGGGGAGACCGAAGTACTTGGAGAAAACCTGCCCCAGCGCCACTTTGTCCACCACAAAACCCACTTGACCAGACCCGGGATTGAACCCGGGCCGCAACGGTGGGAATCCAGCGACTAACCGCTTGAGCTATGGCACGGTCTATTAGATACAATTAAGATTCTATGTTCTCTCCTTACCTGCAAACTTAACAGCCATGCACAGTTGCTCTAAATGATATTACACACGATCATCTGGCAAATCACTTTCTAAAATAGCATCAAATAATAGTGAGAAGAAACTTTCAGGCACTGGAAGTACCAAATTACAATCAATCATACACACTGATAGTGACTACCCAACTTGGTATTTCAACAGTTTGGTTTTATGAGTATGAATATTAATTCATGAATCAGCCCTCATTCTCAGCAACTACTTGCGGAAAATAGGTCTGTGACAAGTTGTCTACTGAACTTCTATGGATGGCTACACACAGCTGTACTCAATAACTTCTCCTAATTATACCTGTCTGTCCTTAGCAAACAATAAACATAAGAAAGCAGCAATACTAACACTTAAGTAAAATTTTCCCTTCCTTTTTTTTTATTTTTTGTTTTTATTGCTAGTGGGGTGGAGTTAAGTCCCTTGTACTGCGGCCACTTCTGCCCTATTGTACCAGCCCCAGATGATAGTTGAGGGTGATTGTGGAGCAGTTGGTGGAATGAAGATTGGCAGGGGAAACCAAAGTACTCGGAGAAACTCTGTCCCAGTGCCACTTTGTCCACCACAAATCCCAGACCAGACCTGGGCCGCCGCGATGAGAAGCTAGCAACTAACTGCTTGAGTTATGGCGTGGCCTTTTTTCACTATTACAGCAGCACTGATTTCTACTACCATTTATTCCAACTGTACTATATTTCAGCTTAATTATGGGTCAAATATGCTACTGTGCACTGGGATGCAAAAATAACCAACATGTGACTACAGAAAATTTAGTTCCCATAAAATAATACTTCTGGCATTTGAGCCTGTTTATTTATGGCTTATTTTTAGACTGTCAGTAGCTCACGACAGTATGGCTTCAAATGACAGGATAATTAATTATGTGGAAATGGTCATGCCCAAATTTGGGGTGCTATTCCATTGTTACCAAAGTTGGGGTAGCTGGACCCAGGACCTCATAAATGGGGAAATGACCACGCTGCTTGGCGTGATTTGCTCATAACTGAACACTGCCTGTAGACTGTTATGCCAGTGAAGAATTATGTATATCACAATCCCAGATCAAAACTTCATGAATATTACGTTGCTGAACCAACTTAATGGGGGTGAAATCCAGGAATCTACATGTTTAATGTGAGCTGCTGATTGGCATGTTCAGTCTGTGTTGCTGCAATGAACCCTCTATGGAGTAGGCATGAAACAATACTTACTACCATTACAAAATCAAACTGCATTTCTGTAAACCTGGTGCCCTGTACTGTCTTAATTTTAATGAATTCATTAAGAATTACGCAGTGAAGACGTATGGAGAGTTGCATATTTTATGGATTTTGTGATGACACATAACTCTGACATAACAGAGACAAATTAAGTTGTTATGTCTGTGCAGTTACTACAAATCATTATATCTGATGCACTATAAATTTCTTTGGTATCTTTTATTATCAACACTGAGAGTATTTCAACCTTTTATGTTACTGTTAGACAGTTAATATGGTGTCTGAAAGAAAACTGGATCTATATGAAATGATTCTTAGCAGTTGAATCATCAAAAGGAAAGATATAATGAACTGAATATGAACTTTGACTGTACGAGAAGCATGGCATAATAATTATCCTTGAATAATTTTAGCTGGGTCTGGGAAACAGTAGAAGGAATGCTGTGGAACACTGGCAAGGTTTCAGGATTCACAAAATATAAAAACCATCTCAAGCCTTGTTTGTTATGCAACCACTTTCTTTCCCAATAGAACGTTTGATTGAATATCCCTTGCAATGAAACAATATTTCTTAATACTGTAAGAATGTGAAGTTATTTTCATGTATTGACTAGCGGAAAATTGTACAACAGTTCTTTTTGTTACCTTCATCGCTTTTAAAGGAATGATGATCTGGCACTTAGATTCAAGAAAAAAATGGATACATACTCAAATAGATACATTCAACTTCTATAAAAAAGGGGGGTGAACATACATGAAGTTAACTTAAAATGAAGCATTTTATTATTATTATAATAATTATTTTAAATTATCACAGGGAATACTAATGATTGCGTGATGGCCAGAGGGAGATGTTATGTAGATGATTTAAAAGAATAACACACAAAAACAACCAATTCTCTGAGGAAAACAACAGTAACAAAAATGTACACCACAAGACTCACAAAGGTTAACATCTGTAGCACTGAACAGGTTTTGGTTTTCAAGAACGAATAAAAAAACTACTCCGACTTACTTATACCAGTCAAATACTCCTTGCATAAAACAAATACATTTTAATTTCTTTTATCTTTATAAAGTCTTTCAGTTCCAGCTTCACACGAATTCTTGTCCACAAAACATGACACATCACTTCCAAAAAAAAAACAAAATCTCTCATCAACTCCCCCAACAAACAAAAAACAAAGCCACCTAAAACCTTGCAGATAAAGTAATAATAAGTTAAAGACATCTGAACATCAAGCAATGCTATTTTTAAAGGTTTGGTTAGGTGCTGAGAGAGACTTCTATTACCCCTGTCACATGTAAATGTTCACTGCTGAGAATCCAGTTTGAGAAGTCAATCATTAGACATGGGAAATAAACTAAACACCTTCTTCTCCCCCACTTCCTGTTCTTTCCATGCCATCATAATAATAATAAAGAAAAAAAGAAAAAAAAAAAAAATATTAACAGCACCAGCATTCAAATATTCTCATGCAATATGTGACTTGAAATCTGCAGTCCAGCTACCACTCTAGCACTACTGCCCCTCCACTTCCACCATACTTCAACCATCTGCTAAAATCATACCAAGGCTTCCTTCCCAGTTTGCGGCGTCTTCGTTCCCCTTTAAATTTAAGGTTAATTCCACATCTCTCATCACTCAAATACACATAATGGCTGAACAGGGATTCAATATTCAAGCAACAGAAACCTGCTCAAAACTGATAACATCAAAGAAACTCCGAAGAGATCTGTGAGAATTCCAGGCTTAATTTCAAAAGGGAAAAGATCATGGCTGTATAAAGGAATCCCATTTCTCTTCAGTCAAAGTCTTGTGTTGCAGTATACTGGATTATGTAGATTGTAACAAATGGCAACTGTGCGCAATTCCATTTTTAAACATTTTTTTTACTTACAAATAATCACTGTTCAACGAATGAATGATTTAAATCAGAATGTTTATAAGACAACTCCCTGCACTGGTAATATTTAACTTGGACTCATTCCTTCTGTTTAAGCTGGGGAATTGCGCGCTTTATTTTTGTAAACACACATTTCTCGGTAGGGACTAATGTTATCGAAATAATGCGTGATTTGGGGTTTGTTAACGTCCATAGACAGGCCGGTTCATTCCTCCTCCACGACCCTCTCGGGAAAAACCGCGGCCACCCCCACGGTGAGGGCCCATACCTGGCCCTCCCCTCATTATTCCTCCAGTTCCTCCCCGAGAGCCACCCAGCCCACTGGAAGGACGCCTGAACATGGTGTCACCTCCGGAAGCCATGCGGCCATCCATTGACTGTCGGCCACGTGGTTTCTTTTCCTCCACATTCAGCTTTTGTCCACCTTCAGGTGGAAAGTAGAATGGCTGAAACATAACAAAACATTTTTAACCATCATTTACTAATACCAAATTAGAACTCTAGCATAAAATATGCATGTTGCATCACACACAGAAAACACTTCTTGTGATTTACTTCCAGAAGAGTAAAATTGTTTCAGCAAAGCTGCTGCTCCCTCTTGTCATCAGTGATAAACATTAACTGGGATCACATACACAATTTCCAACATCAAAATTAAATAATGTTACAAAATATTCTTCTCCATCCAAACTATCTACTTTAACATTTACCTGCAATACAATGCATAATAAATTAGAGAACATCTTAAAGTAGGGGTACATTTATTTATTCTCATGTGTAGTGTGGTGTGCATAACATAAAGAATACAACAAAATTAAATGGTCAATTCCACATTAACATACACTGTCGGAATAAGATCTAAAATTTTGCGATTATGGTATATTACTACAATTGAGTTTCTGGACATTATCCATTATTAAAACAAAATGTTTTGGAGACTGGATTCTGTCTTTGTCTTCAGGTAAAGGCCCACTCAGTTGAGCCCAATCAATAGAGCTAGTCCCTATCTACAGTGACCTGAATATGGAGACAGAATCTAGTCTTCGAAATGCTGTTTTAAAATCAGGAAAAGGGATAATATTCAAAAACTCAATAATTGTGCACACTGTGGGGCACGAGATGATCCAATATTTAAACTTTGCATGGATACTGCAATATCACATAGACACAAATTTGCAACATACATAAGGACCCAAGTATGGAGATTATCTTTAACAGAGGGTATGTGCAATGTAACTGCTGTTCTGCCATACAACTTCTATCAGATGAACACACATATATCAGTGACCACACTCTGGCATGTTATCCATAAACTGTTGCCACAGCCAGATGATTATAGCCCTGGGCTCCATCTCAGAGGCCATCCATTTTAGAAAGAATTTTTCCTCCATCAATTCCTAGAGGACAAAAGCATGGGATTCAACCTCATGATGATAACTGAGGAGCTGTTTCAAAGAAATGGCGGCTCTGGTCTAGAAAACCGAAATTAATGATCGTGGGCATTTGTTGGGCTGACCACATGACAACCTCTATCTGCAAAAGTTGGCACTCAACTTCGCCCAAAAGCGGCAGTTGCTCGGTCGGTATAGTTTGTTTGCAGAATAAAATCACGGAGTTTATGTGTAACATGGTCCCATCGCGCATAAACCACTGTCATTAATGGTACACCAGATGCAACAAGATGAGGCAAAAAACTGTTACAAATTTTCTGCTCAGGTACCACTCAGAGTCCACAGCTTGGGGCCAGGGAGTTTGATTAGCTCTTGGCTTCATATGGCAGCTCACACTGTGATCTCGGCTGCATTATGTACTTTCTCCATGAAAATGTATGGATCATCCACAGCCAAGAACATACACATTTTGTATGCTCACTATTCCATGCATGTGGAGATATATAACATCCGAAAACCACACACTGTGCAGTATGGCTTCTTCATGTTTAGACCACACAGTGAACTCCAATTTATGCTGTCAATCACATGCAAATTTAACTGCATGATTTTCTGAATAAAACGTCAGTATACAGCTAATTCCAATACAGTTCTCCCTGTTGATTCTCTTGAACTCAGTTGTAGTGCAACTCAGTATCATGTTTTGGGCAGTATGCACACTTCCAGCAAGATGATGGTTTCACTCTGAAAATGAACCATCTTGCTGAAAGTCAAGTAAGCCTGTATACGTATGTCTTGTGAAGGGGCCAACTGTCCCTAAATGAGCATAACAATGACTGTATGTTGCAACAAAACTTCATATTTTGGCAGAAAAAGGTTTACTCTTTTCTCAACAGTGAATTTTCCTTTACCTGCCATCCCAGTAACTGTCAATATACATTCTTTTGGCATGAACATGGTATGAAAATGCCCCCCAGTGGAATCTTTATGAAGCAGTGCATTCATCCTAGTGATTCAACATTAGTCTGCAACAAATTTGCTGCTTCAAAGTCAAAGAAATTGGGGATCATATCACATGGCACCCTGGACTAAAATCATTATGTATAAAGATAATTTAAATTAACTGGTCTGAGATGATGGCAACAACAACAATAACAGTAAGCAGTACTAGCAGCAGTTTGAACCAGCCTCTTGGGAGCAAAATTTGGCTGCTCAGTATGTCCATAATTCAGGTTTGTTATTGGTACAGGACTACCTCCATACATCACAACACTCTCCACTGTTTAGTTACTCCAGAAATTTCCTGACTTCTACGTATGATGAAGGTCCATCACCATGCACACAACAGCCTGACAATGGTACCAATGATGAGACAAATGAATCCAGTTCATGAACTTACACTTCAGTTCTTTAAGATTCATTTTAAGATTATTCTCTTAGCTATGTCCTCCAAATGGTTCCCTTCCTGTTAGGTTATTAGTATACAAGAGTTCAATCTGGCTGCCCATATAAAAAAATATTACTTGCAGTCACTTACCCCACCACCAAGAACCTTCTGAACAACATTTGCATCATCAAAGATAATGAATCCATAGTTTGGGACTCTACTTCCAGGAACTCCTTTATTACTTTGTTTGCTGTGAATACGGAGATCAATGATGGTGCCAAACTTGCCAAATAATTCCTGTAACAAACCAACAAACAATTAGTGCTTTTCAAGATGTTAAACATGGAAGTCTTTATGAATAAATAATTTGTCATGAATTGCATGCACATGATGCGCAGGCACAAACAATAATCTCTCAGTGCAGAGAGCAAGTTATTTCAAATCATAATGTGTGATATCTTCCAACACATCTGCGACCAAACATAGTGCATAATGCTTTGATACCTGTCACTGTCAGCTAGCAGCTCTTGTAAAATCCTATATCCAGTAAATTTCTTTTTGGTCTCAACTGAAGCACACATAAATAATGAGTATTTTCCCCACACACAGTGAATTTTTGTTTAGTAACATGACTTAATTGCTTTAGTTCCATAGGGCTCCTGTGAAGCTTCTCCATCTTCTCCTCTGGTTTGCAAATGCCTTAACCTCTCTCCAGGTCTTTCCCATCCCATTCCAAGAGAATGCATATTTTTCTATGGCGCCAACTGGTTTCTTAAAGTGTGCCCAATCCATCTCCATTTTCTCTTCTTAATTTGGATGTAAACTGGTTCTTGTTTTGTGAATTCCCACAGAGAGTTATTTGATACTGTGTCTAGCCATCTTATGTTTAAACTATGTCTTAAACAGCTATTTACAAAGCTTTGTAGTTTGTTCATGCTTGTTTTTAATACTTTCCATGTTCCACAGGCATAAAGGAGAACGGATTTTATACTACTATTAAAAATCCATAATTTAGTTTTCTTTGAAAGGTATTTAGTAACATACCTGCATTTTAAAACATTTCTGACCTTCCAGAAGTCATACCTTGATTTAGTGCGACTGTAGCCGAGACAACAATCAATATCTACATTTTTTTTTACAGGAAATCATTTCTGGACAATCATATCTTTGGCAACTGACATCACATATTCAGCATCTACTAAAATCATTCCACTTGGAGAATCACAGTTGCTTGTGCATGCACTGCAGCCAAAGTACCCGCGGCATTACACTTGCCTTGGCTCATGACTGAAGCTCTTTTAGTATTTATTTCATGTCATTAGTTATATTAGAAATGAATAACATTATTAAGGCTTGGCTAGTGCAGGTGGTCAAGCTGTTTGATGGCCATGGCAAATTCTTGCAAGGATTCCCTGACCCTGTGGGTCCTTCTTTTCAGCCGACTGCAATATGTGGTGGCAAAGTGTTGGTCTCTGAAAAACGGTCCTCCAGGGCCTCAAGGGTTTCCTTGTAAGCTGTGCCTTCAGGGATTCTGTGCAGCATGTAGGTGGTCTGGCCTTGCAAGGCTGTGATCAAATACGTGGCTTTCTCCTGGTATGTCCAACAGTTGTGCTCCACTATGGTCTCGAACTGGCACCGGAACATTGTCCCTGATGCAGTCCCACTGATCTTCAGTGGCTGTGTTGTGCTTGTGCTGGCTCCTGTTCCTGTTCCATACTCAGTCCAGGCCTCAAATTCTTTTAACTGTGTCTGAAACTCGCATCAGGTGGCCTCAATTAGGGCCTTCAATGTCTGGGTCTTGATCTGGAGCATGAGGCCAAACTCTCTGTGAGGGCCATTTCCCATATTTGCTATGGCCTTGTAAAAATCCTTCTTTACATCCGTTATATTGTCCTTGAAACTCCTGGTCCACATATCGATGGACATCTTTACTGCCTGTGTCCACCTGCATTTCATCAATCTTCTCATTATATTCCTTGCAGAGGCCCCACGTCCTTTGATCGACACATACCAGGATGTCTTCCACCTGAGGTTTCATGGCCTCTTCTAACTCGGACAAGATGGAGTGTACTGCAGCCTCCGTTTCTTCCTGACTGCACTTCATTGTGACCTCCATCTTATACTGGATAGCACTTACTCTGGCTCTCATCTCTTCTTGGATGGCATCAATCCAGGAGGCGAGGGAAGCCACCTGGGATTTCATTTCCTCTCGTCAGTCTTCCATCTTTTCTTGGTAGGCATCTATTTTGCTTTCCATCCTTTCTTGGTTGGTTTCTAACTTTTTCTCAAATGGTTCTCATTTCTTTTCTGTTGGTTCTTATTTCAGCCAGGAGGTGTTCCGGTATTTGTTCTATCTTTGTAGTATGTCGATACAAGTACTTGCTGCAATCTCCATCCAATTAGATGATCAATCCAATCCCATTTCTGACACCTGTTTGTCATGTGTATCAGTGGCTACAGACAGGGTTTAGATCAGTGCATAGATTTACTGACCACTTACAGGTCGTAACTATGAATAACTATAACAATACTGATGAGTTCCATACTAAGTTTTCTCAGTCTACATTCACTAGTCTTTACTTGGTAACAGCTCTCAACAATGGCTATTCCTATGCAATCTTTTCACTAAATGATTCCTGGTAATGAATCTTCAGCTTGTGTTGCCCTCTGGTTAACACTACACACCTGAACCCTCAGATGCACTGCATTCACTTTATGAACTGAAGTAGGTCGGTCGAGTCATATACCCTTGGAGCAGACCCAGAGAATGCCACCTACAACACCTCTTCTAGTGTTGCGTGACATCACAGTGCATGTGTATGCTGCAGGCACTACATAGCAATGGCTGTTGTTTACAGTCACCACTTAGCAACAGTTCTATACAACACAATAGTCACCAGACACCAACCTATGATGGGTACACACTTCAACATAAATAAAATCTGTTCAACTGTTAAGCTCCTATCAAGCTGCACATCCACAGCAGTTCAGAAGTGATTTTTCCATTTTTAGGAGGGTTAAAAAAAGGTGTAAATCTATCAAAATCTTGAGACCCATGAGATAGAAAATAAAAGGGAGAAATAAAAATGACCATTTGGTAATGTCTAGTGACAAAAATGAGTCATCAGATATAATCTAACTTGCTTTTCGCTGAAATTACATGCGGAAGTCTATTTAGCCAGTAACTGCACAAACAGAAAAGGTATCCCTAACCCTCAATTTCCCAATAGGCTTTAGTCTTGGCATGCATGGTCTCTGTCAAGAACTGTGGTATGTGAAGAACTGCATTTATCAATCTAAAAAAAAATTCAGAACATTTTGCAGGAAACATAACATTAGTACACATGGTAATGTTGCCACACCAATAAACTGAGGCACTGTTCAATACCAATTATATGACAGTACTTCAGATCAAGAAAACGAACTTGGTGATGTGTGAACTAGAACTTACCTTCATATCATCCTCTGTAGCAAGATGTGGGAGGTTCCCAATGAACAACTGCTGGTTATCTGGGTACTGTTGCATTATGTTGGGTCCCATGCGCCGTCGGTCACCCTCTACACCAATACTTCCTGTTGAGAACAAAATCCATTCTTTCACAAGGCAAAATTCGCCTTACTCTCTCTTTGCATTATCAATTTTTAATTAGAAAATAGGAGATACTTAAATATAATTTCTCTCCCACTCATGGAACTGAGCCCTTCTTCAGAAGCTGCCAATTGTGCAGCCACTCAAGAACTTCCCAGCATTTTATGGAACCTGAAGGTTCATTACTGTATTCACAAGAGCCTGTAACTGGTCCCTATCCTGAGACAGATCAATCCAATCCATACCAACCCATCTGATCTCTCTACGATCCACTTTAATATTATCCACCCATCTATGTCTTGGTCTCCTTAGTGGTCTCTTTCCTTCTGGCTTTCCCACCAATATCCTCTACGCATTCCTCTTCTCCTCCATTCGTGCTACATGTCCGGCCAATCTCACCCTTCTCATTCTATCTATACAGGGAGAAGCGTACAAGTTATGAAGCTCCTCATTATGCAATTTCTTTTCCAACCTCCTGTAATTTCATCTCTCTTCGGTCCAAATATTCTCAACACCCTCAGTCTATTGTCCTCCCTTAATGTCAAGAGACGAAGTTTCACACCCATATAGAACCACAGGCAAAATTATGGTTTTGTATATTCTAATTTTTATGTTTTTGGACAGCAAATGAAAAGACAAAAAGTTCTGGACTGAATGGTAGCAAGCATTAACCCAAGTTCAATCTTCTTTCAATTTCCTCCTGAATCAGGTTCTGATTGGTTACTGTCATTCCCAAATATCTGAACTGTGCCACATTTTCAAAATATCTATTACCTATCTTTATGTCATTATCTTGCCCTGTATTTTGGTGACAAGACGGCAAGATATACTTAGTTTTCTCTGTGTTTACTTCTAAAGCAACCTCCTTACTTGCGTCAATTAAAGTTTTTTTTTGTTTTTCTTTATGGTATCTATATTATCACCCAGCACATTCACATCATTGGCATAGTCAAACAGCTGATGTGTCCCATTTAATTTCAGTCCCACCTGGTTTTCCTGGACCTTCCTAATGGCATATTCTAAATCGAAGTTGAAAAGGGGTGGCGATAAAGCATCTCCTTGTTTTAGACCATTCTGGATAGGAAATTTATCAGACAAATGTTTACCTACATGGACTTTACTGTATGTTTCATTTTAACACATTTTAATCAACCTAACTAGTTTCATGGGTATCCCAAACTCTATCAGAATATTGTACAACACTTCCCTCCTAACTGAATTGTAGGCTTTCTTGAAGTCTAATAAGAGTACCGATTTGAAAAATGCTTTTATTTCTCAACATAATCTCCCTGTACACTGAGGCACTTGTCCCATCCTTTCACAAGTCCCTGAAAACCAGCAGCATAAAATTCTTTGGACTGCTGTCGGAACCAGGCGTGTTCACACGGCATGGTCTACCTCATAATGCATGACAGGTTGCATGCTTCCACTGAACGGCCTTTTGAAGTTTCCTGAGGATGTTACAACAGAAGTTGGCATTTACGGTTTGTCCTTGAGGCTGGAATGGGGTGAACAGTATGCCTTCATGATCCCAGAAGACTGTGAGCATCACTTTCCTGGAGGATGGTGTCACCTTAAACTTCTTTTGGGCAGGTGATGCAGGATGTTTCCACTGCACTGACGCACGCTTTGTCTTGGGCTGGTAATGGCGAACCAAAGACTCATCACCTGCGACAATTCGGGCTAGCATATCCTGTCCTTCATCGTGGTAGAGATTCAGATGCTGTAATGCCAGTCCCATTCTTTGCATTTTGTGTTGTGGGGTCAACATGCGCGGCACCCATCATGCACAGACTTTGTCAAACCTAACCTGTCATGTAGTATGAGGTAGGCCATGCTGTGTGAACACACATGGTTCCGACAGCAGTCCAAAGAATTTTATGCTGCTGGTTTTCAGGGGCTTGTGAAACGATGGGACAAGTGCTTCAATGTACAGGGAGATTATGTTGAGAAATAAAAGCATTTTTAAAATCGGTACTCTTATTTAGGTTCTATATCCATTTGTAACTTACTTATTAACTTACCCTTGTATTTCTATCTGCCTAACATCACTGACCCTATGTACATTTAATATATGAGAGAAGTAGTTCTTCCACCTATTCAAAATGTTGTGGGAATATGCAAGCAGATCACCATTCTCATCCTTCACTAAGTTACTTCTGGGTTGGTAACCCTTCTTGAAGTCATTTATTCCTTTATACAAGTCTCTACTGTTCTTGTTCTTACTGTTCACTGCAAGCTCATAAGTTCTGTCTTTCGAATATTCCCTCTTTTTATTCCTGAAATGCCAGCTGATATGACATCTTATATTGTGCAGATTATCCATGTTTATTTTGCTCGGATCCTGTAACCACTGCAATTTGTCTTGTTTCTTTTGGTCTAATAATTTTGAGCATCCTACATCGAACAATGGCTTATGGTTCTTCAGTTTATAATAACCTAGGCTCTCTTTGGCAGAAATTTTGTCACCCTAAAAGTTTCCCAAGCTCTATTAACATCCACCTCCATGTCTAAGTTTTCCAAAGCAGCGAACCTATTTGAGATTTCAACACAATACTGCTCTTTACCTTCTACCTTGTTTAATTTCTTGAGACTGAACCTCTCCATATAAACTCCACATTTAGGGAATTTATCAAATACATGTTCTAGTTCTTCATAGAACCTGTCCTTCATATCATCAATTTTATCTTCTGTTGGGGCACGAACATTCAGAACGATGATATCACACCAGCGACCTCTTAGTATTATGTTCGACATCCTATCACTAACAAACTCTACCCTCTTAACTCCTGATATGATTCTCACTCCTCGTTCCCAAAGAAAATATATATATATAAAAATTCCCCCTCGTTGGTGTCTCCACCTTATCGTGGTGAGGGGGTTTGAGTATGCCAAGGACCCTGAGAGCTATACCAGCGGTAGCGTAGCTACTGGCAGGGCCTCCCTTGCTGGACAGGTCAAAGGGTAGGCATCAGACGAAGAGAGACACCAAAAACTGATGCCGGAAGCAGCGTCATCAGTAGCGACTTGAAGCACAGAGCAAATGATGCTCGAGATGGTTCAAGTTCGTATAGCAGCAGGCGTGACCAGAGTGGTTTGAACGGCTGCTGTACTGCGATGTGGAAAGCAAATGGAAAAACTACCACATTATCACTTTTCCTGGATAGTCTCTTTCCAAAAACAGAGATACCATATATGCGAGATGTTTCCTCTGGAGGCAAAACAATCCGGAGGTAAACTACTCCCCCAATCGGATCTCCGGGGGGGAGTGTTTCTAGAGGAAATGTCATGCAGGCGTTACAACAAGAAAAAGTGCGAAGATCAGAAGAAACAGCATGGATACAAGATTGGAACATGGAATGTCAGGACCTTGAATCAAGCAGGAAAATTGGAGAATTTGAAAACGGAAATGCAGAAGAATGAAGTGTCTGTGCTAGGTGTCAGCGAAGTGCGGTGGAAAGGACAAGGTGAAATAAGAAGCGGTGATTATACAGTGTATTATTCCGGAGGTGAACGGGCTGAAAGAGGTGTGGCAATAGTGGTGCATAAAAGTGTAGTGAGGAGTGTTGTTAAGAAGATTGCTTGTAATGACAGAATTATTGCTCTGAAGTTAAAGGCGGAACCGGTAGATATACTGATTATACAAGTGTACATGCCAACATCAGAGTATGAAGATGATGAAGTGGAAAAAGTGTATGACACAATTGAAGAAATTCTTCAGGAAGATGGAAGAGGAGACACAAACAGCATCATATTGGGAGACTGGAACAGCATTGTTGGAGATGAACCATATCAGAATATTGTTGGATCACATGGACTAGGAAGACGGAATCACAGAGGTCAAATGCTTATTGACTTTTGTGAACGAAATGGATTGATTGTTACCAACACTTGGTTCAAGAAGCCAAAGAGAAGAATTTACACATGGAAGGCACCTGGGGATTGGAAGAGGCATCAGCTGGACTACATCCTTGTGAAACATCGATTCAGAAACAGTGTGAAGGATGTGAAGACGCTTCCTGGGGCAGACATTGACTCTGACCACAACTTGCTGGTTGCCAAGTTCCGAACCAGGTT
The DNA here is from genome assembly GCF_002891405.2 of Cryptotermes secundus. Classification (NCBI taxonomy): domain Eukaryota; kingdom Metazoa; phylum Arthropoda; class Insecta; order Blattodea; family Kalotermitidae; genus Cryptotermes; species Cryptotermes secundus. Next base: position 185,263 of record NW_019735464.1, read on the forward strand.
GAAGAAAATTATAGGATTTCGAAAGCGCAGACCCAGATGGGATTTGGAGAAGTTATATGCTCAAAGACAAAGCGTGCAAGAGACTCTAGAAGAGAAACTCGGTGCAATTGAAGGTGAAAGCGGAAATGCTGAAGCGCAGTGGAACGATATAAAAGAATGCATGTTAGATACTATCAGTGATTTGGTAGGTAAAGTTGAGAAGATAGCAAGAAAACCATGGGTTACACAGGAGATGATGAGTAAAATGGAGGAGCGAAGGAAATGGAAGAATGTCAACAATGAAGAAGGCAGGAGGAAATACAGGAGACTGAGGAATGAATTGAAAAGAGCCACGGACAGGGCCAAAAAGGAATATCTTGAGAAGATATGTAATGAGATTATGGAATTTCAAAGAACAGGCCGTTATGATTTGATGTACATGAAGACAAAAGAACTAGGATGGAAAGAGAATCATGGGATTCAAAATGTTGGCATCGAAGACTCCCAGGGGAATAGAATAGTAGATCAGAGGCAAGTGCTGAAAATTTGGGAAAATTATATTTCAGAACTATATGATCGACCTAATCGGCCAGAAACCTTAGAAGTTGAACCGGAAGAAGAAGTAGATACAGACGAGAAAGGACCATATATTTTACAAAGTGAGGTGGAAAAAGCTATCAAGGAAATGAGGAAGGGAAAGGCTACAGGAGATGATGATGTACCTGGAGATGTGCTCAAGTTACTGGGAGAAGGTGGTTTGAAAACACTGACAAAACTAATGAACACCATATATGAAAGTGGAGAGTGGCCCAAGGACTTTACAGAAGTTACAATGATTGCCTTAAAGAAAAAGACAAAAGCTACAAAATGCAGCGACCATCGCACAATAAGTCTTATTGCACATACAGCAAAGATAATAGCAAAGATACTTAAAAGAAGAATTGAAAGGAAAATAGAGGATGTACTTGGAGAAGATCAGTTTGGATTTAGAAGAGGAAAAGGAACCAGGGATGCAATTGGGATGATGAGAATTATAGCGGAACGAACTTTGGAGATAGATGAAGAACTGTGTGTTTGCTTCATAGACTGGCAGAAGGCATTTGACCGGGTAAACTGGACCAAATTAATGCAGATCCTGAAAGAAACAGGTATCGATTGGCATGAAAGAAGATTGATTAGCAAATTGTACATGGATCAGAAAGTTAGAGTACGACTGGACAGGGGGGAGACAGGAAGTGTGCAGATTGGAAGAGGAGTTCGACAAGGATGCTGTTTATCACCAATTCTGTTCAACTTGTACAGCGAATGCCTTACCAAGGAAGCTCTGGATGGGCTCGGTGACTTCAAAGTAGGAGGGCAAATTATTCAAACTGTGAAATATGCAGATGACCTTGTGTTAATGGCTAAGGAAGAAACTGTGCTACAGGGCATGATTGATAGACTAATTGAAATTGGAAGGTGCTATGGCATGGAAATGAATGTGGAGAAAACAAAAGTAATGAAAATTTCGAGACAACCAACCCCAGTCACAATAAAGATAGACCAAAAACAAGTGGAGAATGTGAAATGTTTTAAATATTTGGGTAGCTTGTTAACAGATGATGGAAGGTGTACTTGTGAAATTAAATCCAGGATTGCCATGGCAAAAGCTGCATTTAGCAAGAAGAAGAATCTTTTTACCAGCAAATTTGACTTAAATTTGAGGAAGAAACTAGTGAAATGCTACATTTGGAGCATAGCTCTGTATGGGGCTGAAACATGGACACTTAGGGCAGTAGATCAGAAACATCTGGAAAGTTTCGAAATGTGGTGTTGGAGAAGAATGGAGAAGATCAGGTGAGATTACAATGTGAGAAATGAAGAAGTGTTAATTAGAGTCAGTGAGCAGAGGAATATCCTACATGAAATAAGAAAACGGAAGGCTAATTGGATTGGTCATGTTTTACGCAGAAACTGCCTTCTAAAAGAAGCTATCGAAGGAAAGATAGATGGGCGGATAGAAGTGACAAGAAGACGAGGAAGAAGACGTAAGAAGATGCTGGATGACCTTGGGGACAGAAGAGGATACTGTCATTTGAAGGATAAAGCTCTAGATCGCATTAAGTGGAGGAATTGTTTTGAAAGAGACTGTGGACCTGTCGTCTTGACAGATTACTGATGATGATGATGATGATATAAAAATTGCCTGTGGGTTCGGTGCCACCTCTGTCCCATTTGACCTCCTTTACTCCTAATAAATCTAAAATATATTTTGAGATTTCTTTCGCCACTCACGAGCAAACCTGCCCTATACATACTTCTAACATTTCAAGTACCAAATCTCATATCCATTTTCTTTCACTTAGGTCGTTTATCCAAGGAATCTATCCAGGTCCAAGGCTTCTTGTGAGCTTTTGTAACAAGCTATTTTTTAAGGTGAGGAGGAGTTGTTAGCCCCACGCCCAACTCCCAAGCTCGAAGACCACCCCTTATTGGCTGTCCGTGACTGCTTATTTGGTATATTTACAGCTACCCTCCATATCTGGAGGTAATGTCCTACATCCACAACCTGATGATGTGTCATGCTATGGAGACAAGGGACCTACCTAACATGGACTTAATGATAAATTAGTTATGTTTACAGGCAAGATTAGTCAGTTATGACAGTTCAAATCCTGCAGCTGAAGACAATGAACTCACCAGTATCTTCATTGAAATTGCCCCTTCCAGATCCACCACGGTCAATCCTGCCCATTCCTCGGATGCCAGATCCTCTAGTTCCGCCCCTGGAACCTCTCTGTCCAGACAGCAAAGATCCCGACCCTCCACTGGGCATTCCAGATACTTGCATTGAGTCACGTGCATCGCTGTTGGTACGAGCTGCCAGTGGAGGCTGGAAGATGTAATATGGTTTTTCGTTATCAAGAAGCATGTAAACTGACAAAAAACAAAGACAATGCACCTTCTGTACTACGCTGTGGAGATGCATAGCAGTGTCAAGGTAAAGCTTCTTATTTTGTTTTACCCATGGGAAAGGACCCTTTGGTTTGCTATATACAGAGTGTCCCATGAGGAATGGCCCAAACTTCGGGAGGGTGTTCCTTATGTTAAAGTATGCCAATATAACCCAAAACACTTATGTCCAAAGTTGAACGGTTACGGAGATAATGGCCCAAGAAAAGTGTGGTCTTCTGGCAGGTCCACGCACTGTACCTGTTAGCTGAGAGGCCTTATCTATGTTTGTCCTTGAGTGCGATGATTCACCCTAGCCGTGCTTATGTAGTTGGCTTATACCAGAACGCGCAGTCAGCACTTACAATTCATGTGTCATGTATGGTGCTTGGAAACCCTAAGGACAATTATGACATGGTGAGCAAGTATTTTGTACTTCAATTTTATGGCTTCATGTCACTTACAAGTTAGTTTGATGTTACGTACATTATTAACATTACAGAATCCACATATTCCTGCCAGTTTTAATATGTATTTTGTAATCAACAAGTGTGCAACGCCCGTCAAAGTTTGACACTTCTCTGGCCATTATCTCCATAACCGTCCAACTTTGGACATAGGTGTTTTGGGTTATATTGGCATACTTTAACATAAGGAACACCCTCCCGAAGTTTGGGCCATTCCTCCTGGGACACCTGTATAAGGGACAGGCCACTCTTGGAGCTTTCTGGACATAATGTCTAAGAGAGAAAAATGTTCCCACACTGGTAACTGAAACCTTGTTCTCCAGACTACAATGGTTCAATGAAGCAATGACAAGTTATGACGACGAAGTCTTATATCTGCACTGGCTGAGATTCACTCGCTACATCAACAGCATAACACATTAATCTGTAAGAGATCTGCAGTGAAAAACATACGTCTCATCTTCTAGAAAATGCATGCAATATGACAGTTTACTGTGGCCAGGCAGTCCATGTTCAGGGTTCACATTTATCTTCTTAGGTGGATGTAATCTCGTCTTAACCAGCAATAATCCACATCTGATAGAATAATACTTTGGTTTCCCTGTCAATCTTCATTCCACCAATTGCTCCACAATCACCCTCACCTATCATCTGGGGCTGGTACAATAGGCCAGACATGGCCGCAGTACAAGGGACTTAGTCCCACCCCACTAGCAACAATAAAAAAAATACCTGCAGTTATAGGAGCTCAATAAGTCCAATTATCAATCCAAATCCAGTGCATAGTCACTAACATACAACAGTATAAAAGCAAGTGAAAGGCTATATGAAAAACTGTAGTTAGCTGAAATTCATGGAGTCCCATTTTATTCATTTCTCATCAGACAGGAAATGTTCTACCACCCAAAGAGAATGCAAGCAGAATTAAATTCAGAGATTATGGTCTTCTAAGATGTGACACTTTGCAGTGTTGTAGGAGGATACCAACATTCCAGTGGAACATGCTGCCTCCATCTTCAGGGTTGAAGTAAGTACGAAGTTACAAGGAAGGTGTTCACTCAGATCCCCTACTCATGAATTGGCATCAGCGCTTTTCTTGAATCCTGCAACGTGACCCGACTCCATTCCCACCCTACTTACACCAACCCTGAAGACAGAAGCAGCTTGTTCTTCTGAAATGTTGATATCAATCTAAAACACATGGCACCATGACCCCTGAGATGACAGCCCATACAGAAACTTGCTATTAAATGGGTTTGAGATGTACCTAACAAACACTGAAAAAAGTTCATGCAAGAACATGTTGATGATCAAACTTACTGGCGATGTTGTTGGCTTTGCAGGAACATTTAGGCTCGTTGACATTGTGGAGCCAAGAGAGCCTATCCCCCCCACTCCAGTTCCACCAGACTTCACTAATGTTGCGTATGTCTTGGGCTCATTCGAAACTAAAATGCATACACAAACTTGTTAAATTGTTCTGGTACGCTAAAGTCTATAACATCTGTGATGGGAAATAGCATCTCTAAGTCAATGTATAAAGATATTAAAAAGAAAAAAAGTAAACTATCCCTGTAACAGACTGTGAAGGCCCATAGGGTTGTGAGATGTTGAAGGTCCCACATTATCTAGACAATCGGCTCAAAGATGGTGATAAGGCTGTCAGCCTTACATGCTGGCTGTGCTTTACTCACCAGGAAAAAGTTACCCATAAATAAAAAATATGAAAATGTCTATTATCATTTATGATCAACAGATTATGTAAAGAGGCACATCAACACATCTTAGAAAGGATGGGTGGTATACACTGATTTGATAAGGCTCAGAATAGGGACCATTGGAGGGCTCTTGTGAACACTGTAATGAACCTCTGGGTTCCATAAAAAGTTTGGAAATTCTTGAGTAGTTGCATAATTGGCGATTTCCCAAAAACAGGTCAGCTCCATATAGTCAGTTGGCTACATCAACACGAAAGCTTTAATAGCAGCAAACAATAACGATGACAATTTTTAAAAATAATGAAGATATCTGAACAGTAAGAGGTAAGGTATGTCAGTGATTATGTCCCATGTAATTAACTATTCTTTTAATTGCCTGAACAGAAAACATGATAAACCTCACTCAAGATTTGTAATGTGTAATTTACGAATTAAATTCAGATGTGTCGGTAACAAGCAATGTTAGTTTGCATGGTTTAGTACATAACATTTTGTCTCCAATATTGTAAACAGTGTACTGCCTTCCTATTTTGCTTTTCACCAAGCTGTCAGTATCACACAGATGTATTATTCCAAGCAAAGTTGTTTGATAGGGACAAAACCTTAAACATGAGCCTGTGTAGCTGTACTCTACGTCAATGGGACCTCAGGGAAAGGAGAAACCTGAATGACAAGAGGGAAAGACACTGCAGGGTGCCTCTCTGTAAATTACAATTTAACTACCAAAGCAAAACAATGCATACTGAAACTAGTTACGGGACTGAAGAGGACATTCTGATGACAACCTGTGATGTATATTTCTGAGTGGTTAAAACCTGGAGGGGAAATACTACTCCCAGATTCTGGAATGTGAACTTTCTCCATGACAAGAACAGGCTGGAGAGACTGGGTTAATGGCATCTTTATGGGCTGCTAGCCATACTGTATTGTATTGGAGAGGGTGGGTTTCCCCATGCACTTAGACCAACTGTTGGTCCATTGTGCATCCCCTTATGATATTCTACCAGTCTCTATTCCCTACCGGTACTGGTGCATACCATCAGTCCCGACTCAGCCAGCGAGTTCGGCCTCTACTGGCTCTGCGGTATCTCGATGCTTCCCCCATCTACCAGAGGTGTTAGAGACTACTGTTGGGCGGGAAATGTCCTAAATTTGGCTCAGTGGTCCCCTTGGGACATGAGGTTCTTTTATGTGCCGTAAAGCTACGACATGGGACCCACGGCTTAAATTCCCTCCCTGAGGACTTGTTCCCTGAATTTTTCCGCCCTTAAAAATTTCATGACCTCTGGCGGGTTTGAACCAGCGTACCTTGAGTCACGAGGTGAGAACGTTACCCCTAGACTACGGAGGCCACTTGCTGCTAGCCATAAATAACTATAAATGCAAGAGTGCAAGTTCAGTTGGTGCAAAAAGTTATGGGGAAACTTTTGGGTCTAGTTAGTTAATCACTCATTAACAGCACCTTCACAGTAAAAGAATAGAAGCCCTTGTTTTGTATAATGGTTTTCCACATACGTAATATCAATAAAATGATTGTTCTAACAGTTTCTGTTGTCATATTGAACTCCTTGTTACAAGTCATACTCGCTCCAGTGTGGTTTCGCCATACATGATGATTGCACGCCACAAAACTTAAACTCATTTTTTGGCCCCCCTTTTACCCCCAAATCCAATTTCTTTCCTTGTCAGAATACATAGTTAATTATCGAGTTACAGCTCTGTGACCTGGAGAGATATGTCAGAGGTAGTTGAACTACCGGTTGGGTCACCCATGCCAGAAAGGTCAAAGGGTAGAGGCCAGACTAAGAGAGATACCCTGGTACCCCAGGTTGGGGGTTGGGCACGAGGCTAACAACCAGCCTAGGATAAGTGGAACACATGGGAAATGGACTAAGCAAAGGACAAGGAACAATGATACTGCGATGGCAAGACGATGTTAAGAACAACCTGAAGAAGATGAAGGTGAAAGAATGGACATGGAAGTTGATGAACAGAGAGAGCAGTGGAGACTGGCTGTAGAGGCCAAGGCTCACACAGGGTTGTAACACCAAGTGGCACATTGGTACCTACACACTGTTTCACCTTATCAATACCAAGAGTACTCACCAATCATGGCAGAGATATCAGCAAATGACTATAGGCATAGTTATTATTATCAGTCGTGCGTCAATTATTGGGGTTTGCACATTGTGGTCCAGCTGCCTGAATGCTACATTCTTTCAACGCTTAATACTGTTAGTGCCAAGTCAGAATAAGGTCACCAGACATGTTAAAACTGGAGATTTAAAATCCCATATTCTGTGACAATAAACTGTTATCCTCAATTTAAAATATGGCTGCCATCTCTCTAGTGCTGAGAAATTCAAAACTCCTACTCCCAGACAACAAAGGTAAAATTTTACTTCTCTTGGACCTTGGAGATATAGGATGGGATGGATTGGATTGATCTGGCTCAGGATAGGGAACAGTGGAGGGCTCTTCTGAACACGGTAATGAACCTTCAGGTTCCATAAAATGCTGGGAAATTCTTGAGTAGCTGCAGAATTGGCGGCTCCTCAAGAAGGGCTCAGCTCCATGAGCAAGTAAGTATCTAGAAATAGCCTCCTCCAGGATGCACTGTCACACTTGCAGAAAGCTATCTCACCTGATTCAATCTGATGATGGGTATCCTCCATAATTTCTTGTTGGGCTTTCTCCTCTTCCTCGCCTACAACCTCGTGATCATCAGCCCCTTCTTGTTCCTCTTCATTATCATCCTCAAGAACACTGTCTTGCTCCACTTCTTCTTCATCAGGCTTGATTATGTTGGGATGTCCAGGCGGTGGAACAATACCCGGCGCACCTGCTTGCTGCAATGGTATCTGTGCCTGTGGAACAGGCTGCAGGTTCTGTGCAGGAGTCTGTGTTGGAATCATTGCTGCCTGTTGTGCCATGCTGGGTGCAGCAGTCACAGGAGATGACATTACAGCCACAGGAATTGAAGCTGAAATTACTTCTTCAGGAAGTGCTGTACCATTAACAACCGCAGTTGCTACAAGTGGGGCAGGTACCACTGAAGGTGGTGGTACTACTTGCTGGTGGGAGGTTAAGACAGCAGCATTTAACTGGGGTGGCTGCTGTTGAGGATGGGGTTGAGGCTGAGGCGGCTGCTGAGGAGTTACCACACCACTCGCTACTGCAGCAGTGTTGTTTATGGTAGTGTTGGTACTGTTGTAGTACGCCATTGTCTGTTGTGGGACCAGCTGTTGGCTCTGAAACAAGTTGAATGTAATTACAGAAGTGCTGGTAGAGAGCATCTAGCGATGATAACATAACTACAAGCTCAACTATTGGAACATCTTTGAAAAAATATGTAGCATGATTATTTTACTCATATATAAGTATGCATGATAAAGGTGCAGAGACACTGAATGACAGAGAGAGAGAGAAAAAAAAGGGAATAAGTGATGATTGTAAGACCCTTGGATGGATGTAGTTTACACTCAACGACAACAGTTAGCATAAGACAGTACGGAATTACAGACCTATAAGGTGAAAAGTATGCAAGGACTTACTTGTACTTCTCGTCTCTATGTTTTTGTGGCTCGAATTTAATATGACTTTGGCTTTGGGAATACACCACTTAGGATGCTGATGTTTGCTAATGGTTTGGCAAACGCTGCGGGTACTACCTTCAGGGTGAATACCTTGGGTATGTGTATGTGTCTTACACTCTTCTCTCTCGCAGTGGGCATGAGTCATAGCTAGGAAGTGACTGGAGTGTCAAATAAGTGGATGAAAATGAACAATGATGTGGGAAGCATATGGAAGGAAGTGGTCACAGCTTGATTTTAAGCCCAGCACTTGCCTCAATGGACTGAATAACTACAAGATTCAAACTGAGCACCTCCTGAATATAAATCAGATGCACTAGTAAACTTCATCAGTAAAAAGTGAAGAAGCTGGAAAGAGGACATGCAGGTCCATACAGATATTACAATACTCAGTTCATGACCACAACAAGAACATTACTGCTTGATGATGCTGCCTAAACTATGCACCATGCAACACCAAGGACCTAAGCACACAAGTACGGAAGGTGCAATTGTGATGCTGACATGTGTGGACTCATGGGGTTACATTACAAAAAAAAGTGTAGTAGGAAAAATTATGTTTTTGTTTAGTCTTGGAGGTATGAAGTCTAAAGCCTGAAAAACATGATATTATGACTCAAAGCCATTCCTCCAAGAATGCAAGTTATAATCATATGATCTGTACAGAAATTATTTAGCTTTTGTTCAGCAAAGAAATCTATAGCAATGCTAGATTCATATGTAAAAACCATATAGAGTACTATATGTGATAAAATAGGTAACAGCATATAACTATTACACGACTACTTTCGTTGCTCTGTAATATGCACATACACTATATGCTCCCCTCAAAACTTTGCATGTTCAGCAAATTCTGCACCTTATATTAGTGAGGTTCATTATGGTCCTTCCCATACAGATCAGGTATGAGTATCAAGTAAGAAAGCTATATGCAGATTATAAGGAACAGAAATTATTTTTTCACAGAAATAAACAAGGTATAAAATCAATACTCAAAACATCGAGAAAGACCTCAAAGCAGAAAAACAAGAAAGAAAAAAAGCTGATGAATTTAAGGATATAAAAATTTTGTATCACCGGCAATAATTTCCATTTGGGGTAACAAGCCTGAAATGTCATATACAGAGCCATAGGAGACCAAGGACTAGAAGAAGAAACCAGGCAAAATAATCAAAAGACAAGCTACAAAAGTGGATACAAATACTGAAGACGCATTTGTTGGAGGACAGAGAATGGAGAACACTTTTTCATAAGGTACAAAATGCCAATGAATGAATGATGATTATGAAAACTGATGACAAGTTTATCATGTACTGTATGAACATGCTGATTCCAGCTCCATCTGAAGACTGAGACAGCATGTCACTTCAAAACGTCAGTGAACTTATAGCAGACTACAAGGCATCACATCCCAGTCACTGTGATGAGAATCTTAATTCTCACATGAGAATCATGGCTCAGCTGAAATTTCACTTGCTACAACAGGTGCATACAAAGAGCATACACTGGTTCAATCCTAATGGATGACAATTTATTATAATGCATTTTCTTTGGGCATTGTCTGTTCTCTGGATTAAGAATATTCATGGTGTTTCACAGACTGTCTCCACGTTCAGGCACAAAGAAAGATCACCTACTCTCTAGACCATTACAGAGCGTTACAGAAGTGACCCTTCCAATACCTTGTCCAACCCAAAGGTTCATTACAGTGTTCACAAGGTCCCTCCACCGGTCCCTATCCTCAGCCAGATTAACCAAGTCCATGCCATTCAATCCTATTTCTCTTAAGATCCATCTTAATATTATCCTCCAACCTATGTCCAGGTTTTCCTTGTGGTCTCATTCCTTCTGGCTTTCCCACCGAAACCCTATATGCCTTCCTCTTCTCCTAAACACATACCACATGCCCTGCCTATCTCATTCTCCTTGAATTGATCATTCTAATTATTTTTGGTGAACAGTACAAGTTATGAAAATGAAATCTAAAAGTCTGCGGCAATGGATTATTAACCTTTATCGGACGGGCCATTTAATTTCCGGTAGGGGCAGCTGGATGGAGTTTATTTAAATGCCCACCCTTCTAGAGCAATGAAATTGTAAGCATGTTTCTAAAAATGGTGTGATTTCTACATTTTTTATGATAAACGAACAAAATGAACGCTCCTTTAATGTAGAAAGAATATAGAATCAGATATTCTAATTTACAGATTTTAATATCTGTAAAAAATTTTTACACTGATTCCCCCCCCCAAAAAAATTCCTGAAATTCATACATTTTCTGCACCATGCGTTCTAGCAGTGTAATACATTTTCTGCACCATGCGTTCTAGCAGTGTAGTCCTTGTGGCGACTTCACATTCAATGGTGTCTCTTGTTGGAGCTTATTTATCGTATGGGACATATCGGTATGCACGACTGCAGGTGTCTGAAATCGCTCTCTGTGTAATGTGTTAGATAGACACATGAGTTAATTCTCGGAATATGGTGTTGCCAGATCGGTCATTCTTTCATTCACTGCAGTCAAACGATTGTGTTTGTAATGATTTTGAAACATCGCAATATAAGGTTAGCCACCCATGACATCATGAAGCAGATATTGGATTCAGCCGAGACGTGAATGAGATTTTTGTATGTGTGGGCGCGATTTATGGCTTCTGGTCGTGGTCTAAGCACTGTGCTGGCAGTAAACCATTCACCGCTAGAGATCCGTATTATTCACCATGGCCACACGACGACGTCGTATGGAAGATGCTGAAATTGAGAAACAGCTGTTCAATGACACAGAGTCGGACTGCTATTCAACCGATTCTGAGAGTGGCGAGGAAAGTTGGAGTTCTGATTCCGCGGACGAAGGGTCATCACCTTCGTCGGCAACTTGGGGACCGCCAGACCAGTGTGGCTGGAGAGGTGTGAATAATTATTCCGGTGTAGCTGCGGGGATAAATATCACTGCAGCTCCACACATGAAAAAGGATTCCACCCCTCTCTGTGTTTTCATGCTGTACTTTGCGGGGATTATCCATCTGCTGGTGGAAGAGACGAATAGGTACTACCACCAGTACCTAGACAGACTTGAAGACGGACCATCTCCGCGGCCTGACATAACTGAATCCGAGATGTTTCTGTTTCTAGGAATAATCATTCAAATGGGACATGACATTAGAGAGACACTAAAGGACTGCTGGTCGACTGCTGAACAATTTGCCATGCCTTTCTACTCTAACACAATGAAACGCGACCGTTTTCTTCACATTCTTCGTTTTCTACATTTTGCAGACAACAGTATAGAAATGACAGGAATGCCGACAGTTATGACCGACTATGGAAAATTCGGACCATCTTCGACATTCCCAATGACGCATATCAAAAATATTATAACCCTTCTGAACATTTGGCCATAGACGAAATAATAGTTCAATTCAAGGGAAGGGTGGTTTTTAGACAGTACATTCCTAAGAAGCACAAACGTTTCGGAATCAAAATCTTCAAAATTTGTGATGCCGCTGGGTATACCTATGACATGAAGGTTTACTTAGGATAAGACAGGAAACGTGCCAGCCAAGACGTGACAGCGACACATGCTACAGTTAGGGACCTATGCAGGCGTATTGAGGGCGTAGGTCACAAACTGTACATGGACAATTTCTTTTCGTCACCAGACTTGTTCGATGACCTGCTGACAAAGGACATAACGTGCTGTGGGACAGTCAGACCTAATCGGAAGGGCTTGCCTGACGATTTTCGACGAAGACAATTTCGACTGAAGAAAGGTGACATTCGTGTTAGGGTGAGACGGAACTTGACAGCACTAGTTTGGAAGGACAAACGTGACGTACACATACTGACAAACATGCACTGTCCTCCAGCAGAAGGCAGTTTCTGTGATGAGCACGGAAATGCCATCAAACCATCAGTTGTTGTGGATTATAACACGCACATGGGTTATGTCGACAAAGCGGACAGAATGACAAACAGTTACAGCATCAGTCGTCGGACCTGGAAATGGACAAATAAACTATTTTTCCATCTCCTGGACCTGACAATTCTGAACAGCTTCATCGTGTTGTCATCCTGTGGCACGAAATTGTCACATTGAGACTTTCGTCTCGCCCTTGTGTGCAACATGGTGGAAGAAGCTGGAAGGGGTTCACCTCGCCCTCAAAAGTCCATTGGTCGACCTCCTGCCGTGTCATCGTTAGTAAAACGACTAGAGGAAGCCCGTCGACATCACTGGCCTGCTTCCTCTAAATCGCAACTGAGGTGTCGTGTGTGTTCTTCGCGTGGGAAGCGGTCTAGCGTTCGTACGAAGTGCGTGAGGTGCGACGTCGGACTCTGCATTTCGGAATGTTTTTGGCAGTACCATANATGAGTTCGTTCGGCCATATGACGTCGGTAGATTACATTAGATCATGCAGGAGGGAAGGCTGTCACCTTATAAAGGTTGTGACCAAAAATCATGTAAATAGAACAATTTATATTTTAAATTTAATTTTAAAAAAATCTTTACACGTGTGGAATGCGCGATATCTTATGATGTCGTTCGGCAATTTGGCCTTACTTTTAACATCATGTGACGTCGCTAGATTACATTAGATCATGCTGGAAGGAAGACTGTCTCCTTATAAAGGTGGTGACCAAAAATCATGTAACTAGAACAACAATTAAAATTTTAATTTAATTTAAAAAGAAAAACCTTACACGCGTGAAATCCGCGACATCATATGATGACGTTTGGCCAGCTGCCCTAACTTTTAACGACATCATATGATGACGTTTGTCCAATAAAGGTTAATACAATTATTTGGTTTCTGGACATTATCAATCGTCCTGCTTTTATTTAAAACACACAGACGTTTCGGAGACTGGATTGTGTCTGTGGAACCTACTCAGTTGGGCCCAACAGATACAACTAGTCCCTGCCTCTACTGCTCTACTGATTGGGCCCAACTGACTAGGAAGCACTTGAAGACAGAATCCAGTCTCCAAAACACTGTGTATTAAATAAATACAGAATGATGGATAATGTCTAGAAACACAATAAATGTACAAGTTATGATGCTCCTCATTTTGCAATTTTCTTCAACCTCCTATTATTACTACCTCTTTGTATCAAATATTCTCAACACCCTGTTTTCAAATACCTTCGTTCTATGTTCTCCCCACTAACCACATAACGGGTGGGGGAAGAAGGCTAAAAGTACCCATGACATTAGGCCTCTGTCACAAACCTTCAAACCATAACTGCAGCATACCCTCATCAAATCAAATGAATGCTGATTCCATACTCACAGGAGGAATGGCATCTGTATTTGGGGAATGCTCTGGTTCTGCATCTTCTTCAGCTTCTGAGCGCCCCGAATCTTGTTCGACTTCTTCATCACTGAAAATCATGTCCTGAGGAATAGAAAACAACTTCCAATCACACTGCCCAGCAGTCAACAGTTGCAAAGGATCAAGGAAACTCATCTTATAGTGAGGTGTCCTGTAGTTTATTTCATATCAAACCTATTTACACACTACTGATACAATTTATTAGCACATGACAAGCACGTACGAAGTCACCACGACATGCATTGGCTCCTCTAGATCATCACGTAGTTCATTTTACTGTGTTTACTGGCATGACTTTCACACATCTACTTTTAGACAAGATATCTGAAAAGCAAATATAATACCATATTTTTACCTTTGGTAAAATTTCAAGTGACATAAATTTCCTGAAAATTTGATTAACAATATACAATTGTATCAAAGGGAATTTTCACCTCAATGACAATGAACGAACCACATGGCACAGTCTGCAGATATAATATGCTACCACATCTCACTCAAATGCAATTGCCTCAGTCCAACACATACAATTATATTCTGAAAATTTAATTCACATATTTTACACTCAGCTTTCAGACACAATTTTTTTGGTAAAAAAGTGTGAAACTTGCCCAAGTACAATATATACTCACTATTACAGTCCATACTGATTATGATGTGTCTGTATAACTTCTTAATTAAAAATATACCTGGCTTAACTTACTCAATTTTGGCTGCCATTTCCATGGGAATATAAACAGCTATCCCACCATTTTTCCTACAGTTCAAAAGCACCATGGAAGTCAAGTTCCTTAATGCTGCCAAGTCCTGCTTGCGATTCCCTTTGCATGTCAAACACTGTTTCAAAACGCTGTCCCTTCAGTTTCATTTTCAAATTGGGAAAGAAAGTGAAATCATAGGGGCTATGTCGAGTAGAGAGGATACAGAATGATAACCGTCTTGGTGTTAGTCACAAACTCTGTGGCTTTCAGGGATGCGTGGACGGGCACATTGTTGTGATGAAGGAACCAGCTGTAGTTCTACCGAAGTTCTCATCTTTTTCATTGCACATTTTCTCTCAAGCGTCTCAAAACATCACAGTAAAAGTTAAGAGTTTACTGTAGTGTTAGGAGGAACAAATTCAAGGCGAACAATCCCTTTCACTTTGAATAAAACAATGAGCATGCTCTTTGTTGAACTTAAGACCTGCCGTGCCCTTTTTGCTCTTGGTGATGGTGGGCTATTCCACTGCAACAATTGTTTCGTTGTTTCTGGATCATAACTGTAAATCCAACTTTCGTCACCAGTTATGATCCTAGAGATAAAAGTTGGATCCTCATTAGCTTTCTCTTATAGCTAAATACAAACGTCTATGCACAGCTGCTTTTGTTCATTTGTCAAGAGTTGGGGAACAAACTTCGTGGCAATGCGGCTCATATACAAATTTTCTGTTAAGATCTCCTGGCAAACTCTTATAACTGATTACAATGGTGACTGCGAGCTCATGCATTGTTCAGCGACGGTCTTCGTGCACGAGTTCTCAAACGTTTTCAACATTTTCTGCTGTTTTGTGGTGTCTGGTCGCCTTGAACTTTCATCATCTTCAACTGATACTCGACCAGCCTTGAAACGTGAATGCCATTCAAAAACCACTATCCAGCTTAAAGAATGTTCTCCAAAGTCTCACAAAGCGAATTTAATGAGCTTCATGCAAACACATTGTTTGATTTTGTCATCCATGGCAGATAAAACAAGTCCAAAAAGCACCAGTGTAAAAACAATGCATGTTCACACCATGGTGTCATATGGCAGACTGATGTGATAGGCTTGCGGAAGTGTGACCTTGGCCTACCCTATCATCTTATTTCACCGAGACAGTTACAACAATAACAGTCTGGGAACTTTCTGATACACCTCGTAAGCCTCACAATCAACCGAATCACAAAGAGCAAAATGCCATCAATAAATTAATGTGGACAAAAGCAAGAATATGCTGAAAACAAACACACCAGGAGGACTGAACCAAGATAAAATATAAATTCCACCGTGAAATGACTCTCAAGTGGAAATTTGATAGGCAATAACAAATGTTATTCCAATTACTAGATTAATTTATGAATGGACAGATCTTTTCCATTTATGACCACACATAAAATGCAACATATAACATCCACAACTTTACCTGGTAGCGAAAGATGTCATTGTGAACATAATACTTCCTTGGTGACTGAGCAGCAAGCACAAATGTTTGGGTAAACCGACGCATAGGTTGGCCGCTATTAGACAACTCTCCTGTAACCTAATATGAACAGGGCATTATCAAAACAAAATTAATAGTGATCATTTTCAATAAAATTAGATTTGTAAATAATACAAACACTACCTGCACAACAACACCATCACCCAACGTGGCCTGTGAATCAACCTGGCTTATCTTGGCATGGCAGTCTCGAAAATTGAGTTGTTGAATCTTCTGATGAATTTGCTTCTGCCCCACAACAGGCTTAGTCTCACGGTTTGGGGCATCCAGACCACCATGAACAAATGATGAATTATTGTTGTAAAATCTGAAACATGGCCAATGGAATATCCAACATTAACTAATTACTTATAAAAATCAGTATACCTCTGGTGTTAATTATGCAGACTGTATCATACATATGTGCTAACTTTAGCAGATAGAGGATGTCATGTGTTCAGCACAACAAATCCCCACGGCCATTAATTTCAATTTTCTACATTGGAGCTGCTACTTTTCCTTGAAATAGCTCCTCAATCATCTTCACGAGGATGAGTGGACCCCAATCCAGACCCACTACTTCTCAGAAAATCGGGGAGCAGCGGGAAACAGACCCAGACTTCTGGATCTGTAGCCCGGAAGTCTAACCACTAGATCACTGAGGCAAAAACTTCGCCAACAAGCAGCAGTCACTCAGCTGGTATAGGTCACTTGCAGACTAAAACCACGGAGCCTGTTTTTGGTTTGTATCATACAGATCATTGCAGTCACAAAGCACACAAATCCTACAACCACTTGGAATTAACATAACATTAAAACACTGTTAATAACACTATGACACATATACTCATTGCTAGGTAATGGACCAGTAAAAACACATCATTAACCACAGAAGACAGTGTCTTCTGTGGGGTCCATGCTGAGAGCTCATAAAAAGGCACAGTCAGAAGACACATCAGAATGGAACGGAATATATAACAGTAGTCGAGTCTAGTCTTCAGAATTGGCAAGAAAGGAATTACACTGTGACAAGAAGATTTCATGTGTGATTTGAAGTTACAGGGAGACTGCGATAAATCTGTTGCAGTGATATGATTAGTAAGGACTACGAACCTCAGTGCGTGTGCAACAGTGAACTGGAAAGTGGGTAGAATAGTGATAGCATTGTATTGATTGTAGTCCTAAACTGTGTGAATGTATAAGGAGCAATAAATTCAATCACCCAATCCAAAACTTGTCATAACAGTCACCACCATATGTGACAGTATCTTAAATAAGGATATTTCAAGAGATTTTTATCTGGACTAAACATAATAAATTCCAAAGAAGAGTACCATCATATAGGACTGACACCATGTAGTATGGTAGAATTCTACAAAATTTTGGCTTGATGCTGGACTTACTCTTTAACCCTACAGATGGAGGCAGTATGTTCCTCCACAACACTGCTAAACTTCCAAGAGGCTACATAGTATCACATTCCAGAGGACAGTACTCTTCACAGCCTGCCATGAGAACCTCAAATCCAAAATTAATCTAGAAGCTATGGGTTCTGAACCATCTGCATTATTTAAAAATTCTGCCCTATAAAACTAGTAATTATCAACAATATATACTTAGTAAATCAATTAATTTTTAACATAACCAGTGAGGGCTAGATTAAATACAAATACAAGGTGAACACAATATCAGAATTTAAAATTATGTTTATTTCACTTAAACCTGCAGCAATTAACAGCTGTTTTTATGTTTTCACAAACCGTAATTTCATGGCAATACAAAATATCTGTCTATGGCATGCCCTAGACCTCTTCTGTAACAAGCCAGAGGATTATTAGTGATCTGCTGCTGATCATACTCAGGAATACCAAGCAAGGTACACCTGGACATGTCCAACTGAAAACATGTCATGTTACCAAAGATGAATAATGACGCATTACTTCACACACTAATCTACCTTGTGAAGCTAACAGTCAACAAATCCCTCCCTTTACATTGTCCACAATATGCATATAACACTGGAAAAGTAATCACACTTTAGGTAGACCATCAGCTAGGCCAGGACTGTGGAATGTCATTTTCAAATTTCACACACAGTCAGTGAGACACTAACTCTCAATTTAATCACTTTCGAATGAAAACAGTGGCATCAGTACCAGGAATCTTCCTAGAGGGTAAAGGGCGGCCAGGACATAAGGCTGACCCATACTGCCATTTATGAACAAACTGTGTAGAGAAAATGTGGGAGCCTTGACGTCTCACAACCCCATGGGCCTCCGTGTCCTGTTTTGTTTGAAGGATAGCTTTACTTCCATAAGAAGACATCCTACTACTAATTAGATGTTTTCAAGCTGGTGAAATTAATTCCCTCCCAGAGATTTCTTCACTGTCATGATAACACGAAAGTCACATTGGCCAATGTCTAAGAAATAACATGGGTCCTCAAGAGTTTCCACTGCCACTGTACTTCTGATATGAACATCCTGGTTGATTTAATCACCCTAATACCGTTCGAAATGGAGTACAAATTGTGAAGCTCCTCATCATGCAATTGTCTCCGCCTGCCATATTTTCTCATAGGCACTATAGCATCCAGTTCTCATGTACTCTTAATGTGTCACTACTTTAGGGGAGAGGCCAAGTTTCATATTCATACGAAAATATTAGTTCTGCATATTGCTATGAACAGCATAGGTAATGGTCATAAAAACATGATCTGGTATAATTATGGATTGTAAGGAATGAACTCAACATTCATGCAGTAGGACTAAAGGCAAAACCACGTGCAACGCCAGTCAAGAATCTACATTACACTTCTGACTATGGAAAAAGTCAGAGTCACTATAATCATTTGCAACTAAATTCTCAAATCAAATTCTGCCTGAGAGTGTAATGCAAAATGTTGAATCAGGAAGTGGTCAAAATGCATATAAAAAATTTTTCATGAACCATGAAAAGAGAAAATTTGGGTTCTAAAAATCTGACATCTCTAGCACCATTGTGGATGAAGTTCTCAAAATGATCACACAGTATACGTAGGCCCATAAAAAGAAAGGTCCAAAACTGAAAGTAAGTGACTTACATTGTTAATAATATTGCACTTCAGCATTATATCTGTGTTAACTATTTGTTACACGTTGTGCCAACACAACTCCTGATAAACTAAATAAATTTACATATACTGTTTTTATTTTTTACAATATGTTTCAACCACTTATGGCCATCATCAGGAAAATCATTTTACATTCACACTCTACTTTTTGTGCTATTTTTTCCCACTACATTGGTCAATGTTTACATTTCATGGGGCAATGCCATGTGTGTTATTTACAACAATCAATGCCAGTTACAGTTCATATGCAAACTTAAACTATGTTACGTTGAAATAATTAAGATTTTTATTATTATTATGAATTATTCAAAGTTCCTCTTGTAGTTTTTAAAATGTTAATTTATTTGGTCATGCGTTAAATGATCTGTTTTCAAATATAATTTTGTATGTAAATGTATTTATTCATGATTAAAATTTTTGGTATTGGTTACTGCTGTTGAATCATAGTGGAATGAGGTCTTCATGTGCGTGATCTGAAAAATTAATATATTATTAGTGTAATAACAACACAACAACAATGAATATGACAACAGTGGTTTATATAAACTCAAACGCATCAACTGTCTGTTACAATCCACAGGTCAAAAAGGACATTCCTTCAAAACACGATTCAATGAACATGTATGAGCAATAAAGACATGTCTACATATGCACAGCACATGTTAAAGACACGATATGTGCAGCACATACTGAACAAAGGACATTCATACAGGAACACACAAGATACAATGGATATAACACAAAGCCAGTAAAGTTAGACATATGAATAATATAGGCAAATATCACATTTTTTGTACACAAAAACAAAACAAATGAAATATTGATTTAAAAAGTCCCACATTTGAAGCAATATAAACCACTACACTAACCAATAACATGGGGGGGGAACATGCCTCACCACACAGCAGCACCAAACCACAGTATCAATTCCATACAATCACTCATGCAAGATAAGTAGAACACCTAATCTAACCCAAAGTACTATCACAACACATACATAATAAT
Organism: Cryptotermes secundus; assembly: GCF_002891405.2. Taxonomy (NCBI): domain Eukaryota; kingdom Metazoa; phylum Arthropoda; class Insecta; order Blattodea; family Kalotermitidae; genus Cryptotermes; species Cryptotermes secundus. Next base: position 205,617 of record NW_019735464.1, read on the forward strand.
ATTTAACAAGAAATTATTTTCATATTTCAGTTTTAATAAATGAGCAAATGAATACATACAAAACTAATGCACATGTATCAAAATGAGCACCAGTAAGAGGACATACTGTGGCATACAGACCTGCTGCTAAGTGGGGACTCTGTAAACAATGATAGTTTCTGGGCAATGGATTGGTAAACACATTCCCACGGCAACGAACACGGACCCAATAGTAGTTACTGTTGGAAATTGGGTGTTTTCTATGTGGTCTGTGCAAAACCATTGGTATGCAAAGGCACAATAAACACCTCTACAACAATGGAGAGGCCATGTTTTCTGCATGCTCTGTGCCGAGGAGTTATCTTGAAGACAATTGGGGCAACCCAGTTCTGCATGGGAGACTGAGAATAGATGACATTATAATGAAGTTGACAGTTCAGTTGTGCAGTATTAGCCAGCAGGCAATGACATGAACACAGAAGTTGAAGAATCTCCATTAAGATCCACTGCCAGGAAACGGCTAGTGAAGACTCTAAGAGACTGAGCACACTAATCTGTGTGTGACACTAATCTGTAATGTGTAGACACAAGTCATGAGTGTATAAGTGGTCAATAAATCGCGTCACCAATCCGAACCCTGTCTACAGTCACCCGTATACATGACAACATACACTCACATCACACCATGAATATACATTAATGCAACAATAACAGATTAATTTTTCAGACTACATAAGTGAAGAACTTGTTCTACTGTGATTCAACAGCAATAACAAAGGCCAAATATTTTAATAACAGATAAATATTTTAAATACCAAATTATACTATTCTAGACTTTACTCTTTTATCTTAACACGTTCCATGTTATTTACGTGAGCCTGATATATAACATGCACTACATCAGGTACACAAATCTTTGGCTGCTGTCTACAAGAACAGCCTAATACTTCCTTAACAAAAATGTAAACATTGCTGCAATTGTGTGTATAGCCAGAACTGGGTGCATATTTAGGTGGCTGTTTAGCATGTAAGCTGTCCAATCGTGAAGCAATTTTGCTGACTCCTAAGATGGCAACTGACTGTGCATGATGAGCCAGCAAGGCTACAAACATGGTTATAATCTTTTATGGTACTGTCCTAGCATTTGATTGGCTAACTGAAAAAACCACAAAAGCATCAATCAGTATAACTGTTTCAAAACTACAATTCAAGCCCTGGAACTTCTAAATACAAGGCAGAAATGTTACCCAATATCATGTTATGTCAGGGCTGACCTTTATGCTTTCACATTATTCTATTCAAGTGTGCTTATTTCTACCTTCAATTTCAGACCCACACCCATAAATATGTTTATAATTAACATGCTTTTACAAAAAAAAAAAAAAAACTTGTTCAGCCTTTGGTATTACTTCTCTAAAGAGATAATTCGATTATAGGCAGCTCCAAGTACTGTGAACTCTTGATAATTTAGCAACAGATTATCCAGTTTGCCCACGCAAGTTTTTTCTTTTGCTCTATATAACCACATATTTTTACAAATGCAGACACGTGTGATCTGAGCTCTCATCCTTTGCTTATCTTAAAGAACCAGTACAGGGTCAGACGGGAGAAGGCCAGATGGCTCAACAGTACTAATGGAAACACGGCCCCAGGTGGGTGGGGCCATAAATGATCCTTATTGTTCATTATTACAGGCAGAACTGAGTACGGATGCTGGAAACTGGTATGGGTATGAGTTTTATATAATTAGTTCCATAAAATATTTCAGAAGTCTAATAATTCAAGAAAGTACTGCTACAGAAAGTAGTTTTGTTGTTACACAATGCACCTTCTCAGCACACTGTCTTTGCAGCACAGTCTCATCATTTTAATGCTTTCTGCCTCAAAGTGTCACAGCCTAAATACCAAATACCATGGATCAGGGGGTGGTTGCATCAATGTCATTCAACTACTGGATCTGACTTTGCAGAACTTCATTTCCTCATGGTTCATTTCACAACACTCTCTGTGGTTCAGACATCTATCAAATAATTTGGTGGGCTGGATCTGATGTGAACTGTTACATGGTCACTATAAGGAAGCATTCCTGAAGCTTACTCTCCAGTAGTCAGAATTTCATTCGTGATATTTGTGTTTCTTAGTAGTCATGTTTGATGTGAAAACTTGCTAATTTATGTGCAGGCATCTATAATGAACAAAGCACAATGGATGCAGAATACAATGACTCTGGCTTAATCAGAGGTACCATCCCACCATTTGCATGAAGGAACTCTGAAAAACCATGATCTCAGTCAGGATAAAGAAACCTCCTGTCGAATATTTGAATCCATGACCTCCACAATACACAGCCACGGTGCTAACCACTTGGCTGTGTTGTTTGGTATAAGTCTTGTCAAGAACAATGTCAAAGTCACAACACTCTGGAAGAAAATGATATTCATATACATGCTACGTAGCCTTCAGCAAACAAGTAATGCTTGTTACATGAGAAAAATTCTTCCAGATCTAGAGAAGATGCTTTTCAAAAACTCTCCAATGAGGAAGTAGACAATTCAGAAATATGAGGCGAAAGTTTTGAAAGGATCTGAAAATGTCTATGGACGAAATTGTAAAGGTGATTGCGAAATGATTCATGTGAACTTGGTTTCCAGTGCATGTATTATAAGTGCTACCCAGAACAAAGGGATGAGGATGAGAGAAGAGAACAGTGATCAGGTTAGTCTGTTTATTCCCTGACAGACTACAAGGGCCACTGAGGGTGTGAACCATAACATTACAGCTGCAAAGAAAATCTGAATTGGTGTAATAGTCAAAAAAATTCACATTAACAGAAGATGTTACAAAAATTGCTAGGTAATTTGTGATGTGTCATATGTAGAGAACATAAAATTACCTTGGGTTACCTGCAACTTTAATTATTCATGAATCTTACCCCCATTCAATAGGCCTGATAATTAGAAACTGTATTTGCAAGTACACTTGGTCATCGACTTACGACCAACTTCCGTTCTGACTGCCAGCCCGTAAGTCGATCTAGTCATGTCGGCCATATATTTATTAACAGTATTTGTTAATCTAATCTTTTTATCATCTCCATAATTTATTTAAAAAAAAAATACATTTTAATCATCTTTTATTTTTCATTTTAAATACAGTAATGTTGCCTGTGTGTGGGAAGCCTGTGTTGCCAGATGCTCCCATAGTTATTGTACATGCAGCTGTCTGGCAATGTCCTCAGGCCTCCTGGCATCGATGTGCTTCAGTAGCACATCCTGATTTATTATTAATTAATTTATTTATCATTTTTTTGTAGTCATAAGTGCGGCCGGTCGTAAGTCGACGACCAAGTGTACATAATTTCCACTACCATCCTAGCACTCCTAATTCATATACCATTCAAACTCGCTGACTCATGAACACAAACCTTCCACATGTACTTAGAGAAGCACTGGTTAGCTCTCTCAGACCTAGCCATGTTTCCCATCAGTTCACTCACTGCATATCTTCATGCAGGATGTTATCTATAATATGCAATCTCAAATACTTCATAGTTTTTAAAGTGAAACACCCCGCAATACATTTGTGAACTGTAAAGTTTTAAGCTATGAATTACGGATGGCAACAAATCACGTTATAGCTTCATGCCAGGTCTTTATATGGCATCAGATATTAACTGCAGTATAACTGTGCACAAAGGAAAAATGAAATTTGTATTTCCCATGACCAGACCCTACACAGCTCAGAGGTGTACACTGAAAAAACTCTACATCTTTCATCCTATTAAGAAATTAAAAATACAAATACAAAATACAGAAAAATGTATTTCCTGAAGTTGAAGGAAGTAGGTTTCTCTAAAATGTTAGTAAAAATCTACAAGACCACATAATTTCATGATCCAGGCCATAATTTCAATTTCCACCACCATGAAAAACTCAAATCTCAGGTGTCTAACGCCCAACAAAAACAGATATGTTATTGAAAGCTACATAACTGAGCAACATTATCTGGAAAATAAACCAAATACAGAAAACTGTTAAAAATTGTACTAGTAAACACCATAATGAAACGTCACATTTCTCACATTTTACTTAATCCTTCTTCACTAATTTCATTTCACACACTTCCAATTATTGATTGTTAGTGCTGAATGCTAAACTGGAAGAATTGCGGAAGTGAACTGTTTTGATTCTAATTTGAAGTAATATCCTGGGATCTGCTTGAAAGAACTGAGGAAACCCCTGAAAATAAACTTCAGTTGAGATTACAACCCAGAATCTCCTGAACACGAAGTAGGAGTGCTAGCTAGTTTACTGTGACATTTGACAAAGTCACATGCCATGCTGACTTCATGACTGTTACACTTCTTCTGTCTATATGAAGGCTGTCACCAGTAGCAGTATATGTATAGAAGTACAAACTACTCTGAACAATACAAAGAGCCAAGTGAAAGAACATACAAAGTTCAAATTTCTACAAGGACCATTAAGTAAAACTGACTACAAAATGAGGACATCCAAAATGCAATGTCCTACGGTAAACTGTTATATGCAAACCATATGCAACCACCATACAAACTGTGCACCTAACCAGTTAAAACACATACACTCCAATATGCCAGTGTTTACATTGCACCTCTATAATTCTCTACAAAATAGCCAAAACCAAGACTTCAAAAAAGTAGTACTGTGATGAACTTTTTACCTCTACATACATACTAAACAGTTCAATCAAACAGTAAGAAAAATATGACCGATGATTATCGATACAATAAAAATTATAAAACCAGATACTCTTAATATAAATGACTACTGTTAATTTCTGCTTTCTGGCTTGCAGAAAAAATCTGCTTCAGCATTGTTCCAAACTCCATTCCATCAACCACTCTTAAAAGGAATCTATTTACTATGTGCCTAAAGGAAATGCTTACACTACAAAAATGCTGTTAAATGCAATATGAAATACATGTAATATAACATGAACAGATTATAAATAATCACATAAATAAAACTCGATCTATTAATACAGCACTTACCAAATAAAAGTTCGAAATTTCTCTACTTACTCTCGAACCGAACACATATGTTACCTTCCAATGTGTGGAATTACATTATTCTCACCTGTGAAGATGTGCAGGTGCTTGGTTCAGTAAGGTGTAGTACTGTCTCACAAATTCCCGACCTACACATTGGGGACTTGGGGGGGCTTCCATGACCATTTCCTAATTACTGACTTGTGCTTTTGGCAATAACAGAGACAAAAAATATAAAATAAGGTTGCTTGAAGAATATAAGAGTAGATGGTGGTGTGTATGCGGCAAATTAACACCTGAAATAGAAACATGTTACAAATTAAGGCCACATAAAGTACATATCAGTATATCGCATGACTTACTCTGCGCAGATATTCCTTTTATGGTTATCAGTAATTTGTACCGCCTAAGAAGCAACTTATTGGAGGTTAACCCATGGATATGTATACAAATGTTCAAACACAATGCCAGTCATCAAGATAACGTTCACATTACAATAACATTTACCATTCCAATAGGGGATGGCATATCCCTAACACTACTAAAAGTGCTTAATTTAAACTGGCATGAACAATGGAACACATGATTTAGACTATAAAGCATGGACGGCTGTTGGCGGGCAAATATTATGGGGATAGCTACCTGATTTTTGGTGTAAATCTTATATTGCAGTATCTCAAAAACAAGAACGATCCAAAACACTTGGGTGAAAAAGAGCCTGAAAGGCTACTCTAACATTACACAAGCATATAAGATTTTATACTTACAACAAACCAACAAACCCACCATACATGAACTTCGCTCACGGGTGCAGCATAAGAACAATTTTTCTAACAGTTCCTTATTATACTTACCGACAAAATTTGTTTCGTTTTTCAGAATGAAAGAAAAATCTTAAATACAGTGAAAAATATTGAGCTTTGCACAAATAATAAAATCACAAATATAGTAATAATTATATACACGACCTTACAGTGAACTACACGCACTCTGGTGTCAAAACAAACTTGCGCACAAAGGATGCGCAAGAACATGTCTCGTATCCTACAACACAGGATGTCGGTTCGAGATTAAGAAACCGTGGTATTAGTTATGTAACCCCCGGATGTCTAAGTGGTATAGAGCTAATTTGTAGAACATTGGATCTAATACGTATGTTATCAGTGATTTGAAAATATTCTTGGAATTGATATCATTTAAATGTTGAATAACGAGGATATGGAATTATGTAGATTAGAAGTTACGATACCTCACTGTACATAACCAAACCCAAAAGTATTTCTAGGACTCGTGATTGTTCCTCTGATAATGTGTACTTTTGATATTTGATGCACAAATGTCCTTAGTTCATTGATATAAATTGATCGAAAACAATCGAGCCAGAGGAAAGTATAATTCGTGAGAGTAAAATCCATTTAAAATGATTATGTTCGGCATTGATCAAAGTTAACTTCTCTACACTATTGTCTCCCTACACATGTTACGAACTGTTCCTGATCTTCCCATTGACATAAAATTTTTTTTAATTCGTAATTTTAAGATTATTTTTTAGTTTTCTGGTTCAAAAATTTAAATATCTTCTGGTCCAGGATACTAATTCTCACGAAATTCATTTACATTGTTTTCTATAACCACTGCTTGCCCATGATTTAATACTGCAAGATAATACCATTTTCATTGTTTACCATTCAACGTGTTGTCATCTGTCACCATTAGATAAGGCAAACAAGGCGTTCACCTGCAGTAAAAACACAGAATCACTATTATGCAAAAGAACTGCAGGCATCACAATTTTCATATTTTTCGATGTTCTTTTGTTTTTATTTCAGTGTGCTAATACACGGGTACTCCCTTCTACTAAACAGAGTATGCTACTTACATGTTCAACCGATCTACTTCATTTTTGCCAAACAATAATTTCAGAGTAAAAACCTACTTTTACTATCATAAAAAAAAGAGAGGGTTCTCACAGCCAGTACTTCAATTACAATGTTCTTACATCATGCTGGCAAAGTAAGCTCTTTGTCATTAGTCCCATTCAATATTTGCTGACATGGGCATATGAGAATCTGTATTGGCCTGGATTAACAAATAGTTAAATGTAACAATAGCAACAGGCTGGACAGCTGATTCATTGGCGTTCAATTCCCAGCAGGCACCAACCTTTATCCTCTGGCCTCCAGGCTGGTTCCTGTGCTCATCCAAGGGGTTCCCATGGGGATAAAGAAGCAGGGGTGAGCTGACCACTCACCTCCAGATCCCCATGTTTTCATGGTGTGCTTGGCATTTAATGTCTATTGAACATTATGGATTGATTCCACCATTGTAAAATGTGACCCCTCTCAATATTACACGCAAGTGGTGAAGCAGCCATTATACATTCCACATAAACATTACCTAGATGATCTAACTCAATCAAATGAACATGTTTGTTACCATGTTCATAATGAAAGTAGTCTTTTATAATACACTGGTACAAAAGTATCTCAAGTCTGTGCACTCACAAGGGGGGTGGCAATGTTACCTTGCACTTGTTCAGTATATTCTGCACTCTCTTGTCACACTACACCAGCTTCCTGCTTTGCTTTTTCATGACCTACCCTTTCCAGATGCGTTATTAATGTCTGTTATAAACATCTGATGGTTTTTAAAATTGCATATTTTTGGGATGATGGCATTCAAGTAATTCTGCAGCTAAGGAACTAATTTTCACATTTAAAACTGCTTCACTTGTGTTAAGATGTAATCTCAAAATTATATAAAAATCATTTTGAACAATCAAGCACCACTGTCAAGTCTTCAAGAGTACTGGCCCACCAGCCTTTCAAAATTTGTAGTCAAATCTAGGCTCTTCCTTTTGACTGCCATTAATCGCAGTTTTTGAAGTTGGCATATGCCAAGCAGCAGGTTTGATGCAAACGATGTGGTGTACCTGTGAGATTTCATGTATCATCCTTAAATGTAGATCAATGGAAAATCAGTAGAAGAAACCTGCTACAAAATATTGTAGGATGCTTGTGTAAACTAGAAGTAGCCAATAAAAGCAGCTACTGAATTGAATGGGATGGTAGGAACTTTTATTTCTCAGTGGCTAAACTTTGAAGAGGGGGGTTATGGTGCTCAAAGCTTCTGAAATGTACATTTTACCCTGTAACAAGCACAGGAACGGGGTGGGTAAGTGGGATCTTTATGGACTGATCTACCACATACTACTACTTCTGAAGCAGAAAAAGTACAGCTGGTAAAGTCAGCTGAAATAGTGCCAGCTAGTCAGCTATAGTGAAGGTGCAGGAAAAAGCACTTTTTCTATGTGGCTCTCCACATCATTTCAAACCTGACACTTCCAAAGACTCAAAAATGAACTGCTTGTTATAAAACATGCTTGATCTATCACTGATTCACAACATTCCTGTTTCTTACAGTGAATTACAGACTCTGATCCTGGCAATATACAGTAACATCACAAACTGACTACTCACAAGTTCTTCATTCTTTAGAACTAGTACTAATAATCTTACACTTCTTGTGTTTATTCCCCACAACAGATATACAAACACTGTAAAATTTGAGGCTTTCACGGCAGTGACTATGAAGAAAGCAGTCTTCTGGAATTTGGCACCGTGTATATGTGGTGTTAACCGACGTTTCGGAGGAATGTATCGCCATATTAGAGGCACTGAAGCCAGAAATTATCACAACTGTTATTCTTGTTAGCCACCTGTAAGCAGCTACAAATTCCTTTCACAAACAAGTGCTCCACAAATAAATTATCTCTAGCAAAGAATTGAAACTTACATTTGGCCAAAAGTTGATCTCAAACTGCTTACATACCCCTTACGACTACCAGATGTTCAGAGGTGGAAAGTCATAATTTATACAAACATACATTTATTCCAGTTCATCAGTACAACTCTAAAGTTGTACTGCCAGGCCATGATTTAACATTTATAACAAAATGCTCAGTTGTTAAAATTGCGATGTTTATTTTTCGTATGGTCATGAATCATGGAAATACAAGTGCAAATGTAACAGATGTTACATCCAACACGAAAGCTGCTGATCTTGACAAAAGTTACTTCACTGCATCAGGAGTGCCAAAGACGAGCAACTGTCACTAGAATCCCATGGTACCTCAAAGCCTTCTTCCACTGTCTTACATACTGAAGTAACCTAAACACATTTTCATAATAAAAAAAAAAACCGGTACTTTATTCAACTTCACACTGACTCCACCTTTCATTAATACAACCACATAACACTACTGAAAGTTTATTTTCCAACTGCAGGACTTGGTGATAACTTCTGTCTGAATAATGGAATGATGAAACACGATGACATGGTTGGTGAATAGAAGGACACCATGTGCACTAATCTGCTGCTGAAAATAAAGAAACAACTATATATATGAAGTTCCATGAACATCCTACTACTCCCACTGGACATGAAGCCCAGCATCTAACATTATAATCGATCGTGTTGAACTGTAACTATTCAAATACATGTTCCTCCTGTCAAATAGCACACTACAATGGGTTAGTACAAAAAACATAAAAGTAACTTAGTATAAATTCAAATCTACTGGGAAAAGGGTTGCAGAAACTCAAAACACTTAAAATTTTGAAACCGTATTAAAAAAAAACATGCACAATGAGTTTGGGTTCTCTTACTTACCAAGACAAAACACAAGAGTGACAAAGACACAGAACTGAGTTAATACGGCTGATGTCTCTGTGTTTGGCGGCTCCCACCCCTCTGCTTACCACTGTAACCACCACCTGTACTGCCTGCAACATTCAAACCCCTACTGTTAGCTTGACCCACCCTTTGTAAGAGGGCAAATAACACAATTCAGAAAATGCCAAAATAAAATTCTACATGTGCAGACATATTCAGCAGGCTGCAACTAAGGAAAAAAAAAAAACTACATCACTATCTCGGTCAAGTTACTTAGCATGTAATAAGATACTTAAACACTTCAGGAAGCAAAGGACCAAAATACAAATAGATGCAACTGTGGAAAGCCGGACTTTTTATACATGACAGAACTACAACTCTCGACTAGAAATAAATGGGGAAGAATTACTATGTTAATATCAACAAAATAAGCATATGACTAACTCACTGGCAACAGATTTTGAATACTATGCACGCAGTATGAATTTGGAAACTAGGAGTGGCAGCCAACAGCATGTTTGACAGAGCAAGGCACACTACTTTTCCCTACCTGAAAACACCATTCAAAGGCCCAATTTCAAAGCAATGTTTCAAACCCAATTTCATGTAATCTTATAAAATGTAGCAACTTGAAGGTAAGTATATAGCAGAAATTTTAGAAACTGAGATGTTCAACTGTTCATCACTTATGAACCCTCTAGTTTGTTAGGCTCAGACTCCAACCACCTGGAAAGAATCAAGTTTGCATACCCCTGTTCCGTGTTTGTAAGAATTTATACTAAGCTCACAGTTATAGGAAGCAAGCCACACACATCACACAAACCACTGTTACTCCCATAAAAGTAAAGAGGAACTCATGCTATATTCCAAAACAGAAGCTACATCTTGGCTACAGATGCCGTTGGTTAAATTAAATCCAATTCTGAAAACCACAAACTAAAAACAATACTGCTAAATTATGTACTACAATATTCCTCAAGCAAGAGTTACCTTGGAAGCAAAGTTGGAAAGGACACAGCAAATTTAGCATGACTACACCAGGTAAAAAATAACTTCAATTCCTATAAGCATCATCTACAGACAGATCAACAGCAAGTAGCAAAAAAGATGCACATGAGTGAACAAAACACAAGTCATCATATTTGTACCTTTCCCACGGCCACCACCTCTTCCACCACTGTATCCGCCTTCATAATTATTGCCGTAGCCTCCGTAGTCTGGAGGGGGGAAACAGAGTAATGAAATTACTTATCAGCGGTCTGTAAAACGCAGCATTAAATGAAATGTATCAAACTTACTCATGCCCCCCCCATAAAATTACTATATTTCACCCCAACAAGATTTAATTTACATGCGCGAATATGTATATATGCATGTGGTCAACTGACAACATTCATAAACACGCTCCACTCCCAAATCCCGATATCTTGGAAATCTGTCCATGTGGCATACCTCAAAAAACTTGCAGTGTCAAGAGATTTCCAAAATGGCAACTGAACTTCACTTATTACAGCTACCGTATATTCTAAATTTCTCTTGATATTACATTACAGTGAATATGCCTTTGAGGCAATAATATTTCAAAATATTTTCATACTGAACTACACTAAACAAGGTCACAATTATCAAAGTGAAATGCATTGATCCCTAATGCTCAATACTTGGGGTGCAGCATATAAGTCAAACATCCAACACTTGCATGTAACTAATGAAATGGTGACTAGGAACCACAGAAAAGTTTTTAAATGGCCACCAACAAACTTAGGGGTCAACAATTTTTTGGAACAAAAGCTTGATAACTCATATACAAGTGAAAACATAAAGAATAAAAGGCATCTCAAAAGCCAATAACTAGGCACCACCAGAAAAATAACATTCCATGATCCTAAATTGATCCAATTTTTAAGGTAGAAAAGCAAAGCCACTGAAGCATGACTGTACAAAAGGATCACGTGAATAATTAACAGCATCATTATCCCACTTAGTTTCCACAAATCGTTACTATCAAAGCTGACATAAGGAATTTTTACTGGCAAAACATTTCAAACCATTACCTCAGTGAACTTCACGAAATCTGTAACTCTGACACAACTGTCATTAAGGAAAATGATGATTAGCTTTAAAATACCAACATGTGTGTAATGTGCCAATGAGCAGAAAAGAAATTATTGAATTTTTATGTAACTAAAAATTTGAATGACTTGTGTGTAATGAGACTGACAATGGTGTGCAGCTTATTCCCAAGACTGACATTTCCAAAACATTAGCAGACACCTATTATGATTTCCTCAGTGGTTATGTGACAATTGGCATACATTGTGGTTTTGACAAATTCTAAGCACATCTGTTGAAGAGATATTCCTGGGTACCCTGTTATACAACATGGAACATTTATAAATACTTTCCAGCGATAAAAAAAATTGAAATGGAGAAACCTCTCATCCTGTTTCTTGAAACGTTTTTAATGCCTATGGCACAACTCAAATGGTTAGTTGCTTGCTTCCCACCGCAGCGGCCCAGGTTCAATCCTGAGTCTGGCAAAGTGGGATTTGTGATGGACAAAGTTGCGCTTGGGCAGGTTTTCTCCAAATACTTCGGTTTCCCCTGCCAATCTTCATTCCACCAATTGCTCCACAATCACCCTCACCTATCATCTGGGGCTGGTACAAAAGGCCAGAAGTGGCCACAGAACAAGAGACTTAGTCCCAACCCACTAGCCATAAAAAAATGCCCATGGCTAATGCATATTTCCAGTCACAAAATTACTGAATTCTCCATTTCTTAAAAACTGGGCTTCACATTTATTCAGTGGTATGGTATACCTGCTGATGTGCTGCTTCATGTATAGGCAACACGGAGCCTCAACAGAACACCTGAGACTGGAAAACCAACCATGAAGTGACAAAACCCTAACAGTAGCTAACATGTAAGATTTGAGGCTTTCACGGCGGTGACTATGAAGAAAGCAGTCTTTTGGGATTTGGCACCGTGTATAAGTNGCTAACATGCTTTCAAATTTGCTAAGTACATGACAATGCGTCCATAAACTGTTTTCGTATCAGCACTTTCACTGATTTCCTGTAATGAATTATGCTTCCTACTTTCATTATTTCCTAAATCACCACTGCTAGTGGGCTGTAATTCCATATCCTTGCAAGAGTAAATGACCTCAAATCAGGCAAAATTCTTGACTAATGGACAATGATTCTCAAAACAAATACTGCCACTTCAACCTCTTTAGTTACCACTTAACATGCCATTTTGTGGTCAACACAGAACATGCATTGTTACTGCCTCCAGGAAGGGGCAGCAAACAACTCCATATGGCTGCTGCCCTCTTCTGAAAAATGTGAACTACATGCAATAGTTGGCAGCCTGGGGGAAAAAAAAACGACATAGTAAACGAAATGTGAAATTGTGAAAATTTTCCTCGCCACTGAAGGGAATAAACGCATAAACCGCCCCACAAACATTTTCAGAAAACCTGCATGCTATTGAACACCTGCACCTCACATATATTTAATGCACACAAATAGCTACAAACAAAATTCTAATGTGAGTTACAAAGACGCAAGGTCTGCTTTGTTACAATGAGTAATTGTAAAAGTTACAATCCCAAAATATGTGAAGTATATGGTGAGAGCAACAGGAAATCAACAGAATCATAAATGAATAGCAGGAACTGAAAAGCAGAGAAAACAGTAACAAATAAAGCTCATACATGCACACCGTTGCAATTAGTGCTCAAAGGAAACTCATTTTTTATCAGCAAGATGAAGTGACCCCACCATGGTTCATTTTAAAAAATAAATTTCTTCCCACTTCAAGCCCAGAAGCCCTGCCACCCTCACACAATTCTGAATTACAGCAAAGTTCATCTCTCTGCTTATTTGCCCTGAAAATTTTGATCTACAAATTTCAATTCCCCACAACAGCAAAACCACTTTAGCCTTTGCACACCACAATCCGAGTAGCTCCAGTTAGTACAGGGATTCTGTTAACAGATGGCAGCAAGTGTGGTACACCCATTTAGAAGCAAGAAAAGGCTTTTGAGCAATCGGTACCCACGGCTGTTTCGAAGGTGTGAATTTTTATGCGCAACTTAATTTACAACCAAGCAGCCTTGGCATTTCTGATTCAGTTCTATGAAGGGTTTGGCAATCAAAGGGTTAAGTTTTTTCTTCATAACAGTGGAATTTAATGCCAAACCAAGAGAATGCAATTGACTTCAGATCAAAAGCCTGAAATGAGTAAAATGTTTAATCAACAAAAATTAAATGTGGGTTCCACTGCATTTAAAATTACCGTACGAATACATCCCTGAGCAACAAATGTATCCATGCACAGCAAATGTGCATCCAAGTGAACTTCATACACCAAATGACACTATCTCCAATCCTCAAAAAAACTATTGAAGTAAAGTTAATATTACCAGACTGCTTAAATACCCCTCACATTGCTATTGTCTGTGTTAAATATGCAGTATAAATATCTTCTACATTACGCTAAGGTTACAGGAGGAAACAACTCACAAATCAAATTAAAACTCATATAACTAAATAATTACCATAATTTCCATATCCACCATATCCAGTGTAATCATAACCACCATAGCCTCCGTAATTTCCATACCCACTGCCATAATAATCATATCCTCCATAACCTGAAAGGCAATGAACATTATCAATACACGACTGAAGAGACCTCAAAACTAATTCAAGTCTTCCCAACAGTTAACTACATTAAACACAGGTTTATATTACAATTGCATGAAGGGTCACTTTAACCAACATACATTCGCAGACACCAAATACTGATATATCCAGACATTTGTAAATTTATACTGACATACTAAAGAGCTCTAGGTTACTTGTTAAAAAAAAGGGAGGCCAAATCTTACAGAAGGTGGAATCAAATTTAATTCCATACTGCACTAGAAAAAAAAGTGAATAATGTTACATAATCAGTATAATCAAATTCAATGAATCCAATTTCAGTCACACTAATATCTGGTAGCTATGTAAGATCTGAGGTCAACATTAAGGGCACTATCTTTCAGGGTTACATGCAGCCCACTGAATGAACTGATGTTCCAAAGAATATATCTCGTTTTCAGGGTTGGGGCACACTCTGCTTGCCATGTATTTCACAATGGCATATTGTTCGGTTTATTGTCTGTTCCTGAAGATGTACATGAAGTTCCTCCAAAAAATCAGATGACTTTAAACAACCTACATGGCATTATCACAGATGTACTCTGCTTCTACTAGCTAATTTAAGTTTATTATAATCTATTTCCACTAAGATATAAAAACTACCATTTATACAGAATACACAGGCCAGAAGTGGCCACAGTAAAAGGGACTTAGTCCCAACCAACTAGCAATAAAAACAGAATACATGTAATTTCTGAAAACTGTGTCCCAATATTCACTTTTATTTTCCAGAGACAGACTGTATTCCAAACTCCATACAGTATCATTGTAGACCCAACATGCAATCAATTTCTCAAATACTGCAGTTCATTTTATAAAGTACTGATAAAAACATATCAACCGAACAAACGATTTCAGGTACTTGAACTGCTTATTTAAACCATCTCAAAGAAATGCAAGAATTAAACTTTTCAAAAGACTAATTTTACTGTAAAGCATAAAAATTAAGCCGAATAGTAGCAATAAGCAACGCAGAAATTGCGTACCTCCATAGCCTCCCTGGTCATAGCCGTAACCACCATATCCGCCCTGGTTACCCCACCCTTGGCCTCCGTAACCTAGTAAATGGGTGGGAAAACAAAGTCCATTACAACCCCAAAACAAAAAACTATAAATTACTGAATAACAAAACCACATAAAAACCGGATAAAAACAACAGGATGTGGTAACGAGGGAACAAATGTATCTCTCTTATTACTGATGGGCTTAAAAAAGAAAATGCAGTCCGAACATGCACATACTCAATGCAATTATAAAGTGTCATATCGCTCAGATCTTTGTAACAAATCACATCAATCAGCGGTGTCCTAAGTGGTCATCACTGCGATCACACGCACTCTTGCACGTGCACACACAAAAAGCACCGACTCAATCAACACTTACAAGAAAATTTGTATAAATTTACGTTTAAATTTACATGGTATTGTGCAACATTCGTTTTCCAAGGTACACCAGCTTGTTCCCCCTTACCTTTCACCCGTGTGTCCCTACCTCCTCTCCCTCTGCCACGACCACCTCTTCCACCCCGACCTCCTCTCATTCCACCTATTCCATCAGGTTTTGGAGTAGCTTTCTTAACATCGACCTGTTGGAATGTTAGAAGAAAACATGCAGCATAAACTAAAAAATAAAGTTACATCCAAAACCTAACATTCTTTAACTGGTGGCAGTGAAGACTACCAATACCTTACCCTTGAACCATGCTGTTAAGACACTTTTCAGCCGATGTCTCTCACTCATATGCACATTATACTAAAGTTACAAGCTCTACTTTACTATACAGTAGACCGCACCATAGCTCAAGTGGTTAGTCGCTGGCTTCCCACCACAGCAGCCCAGGTCTGGTCTGGTCAAATGGGATTTGTGATGGACAGTGGTGCTGGGGCAGATTTTCTCAGAGTATTTTTTTTCCCCTGCCAATCTACATTCCACCAAATTCTATCATCATAATCACACAGGTCAGCTACAATAGGCCAATCAGCAGCCGACGTGCCGAGAGGACCCAGGTGAACTCAAACCACCACATGAATCTAAATGTATTTATGATTCAGTCACTGTTCTAAAGTTTCATACTATTCAAACGAGTCCAAGTGCACAGATCACAATGTTATCTTTGTAATGCAACTGTTCCAACCATTTTGCACAAAGCCAATCAATAAAATTACAATACGGCATGAAATTATAAAAATACAGTATGATCTTGCTGCCTGCTAGTAGTACTAATTCTGCTTGTACATGGATATGCCAATAAGCTGTCTTGCCCATTTAAAACAAGTACCTGAAATCTTGATGTCAAGAGGTCATGACTGAATTATGAGTAAACTTCATTTTGACACACATTCTCTCTCTAAATCCGCAACACACCAGCGATTTCTGCCATGTCACCATCACGTGTGGAACATGCCCCTAAGTTTGTTTTTGCCTTTGTTACACCCTACTTATGGAACTTCTTGGCGCCGAGCCCTTCTCAGGAACCCGCCAGTTGTGCTGCTACTCAAAAACTTCCCAACATTTTATGGAACCCAAAGGTTCATTACCATGTTCACAACAGCCCTCACATAAGTCTCTACCCCAAGCCAGATTTATCCAGTCCATACCACCCCACCCTATCTAACAACCATTTTAATATTATCTTCCCACCTATGTCTAAATAAATACAAGCATTAAGATACTCAAAAGCATGATGCAAAACTATTGGTTTCATAATATCCCAACCAGTACAGTTCATTTCTGCAACTGAGTGTTGCATATAACCTTCCTGTAGCCACTAAGGGCCCTGCACGTCAGACCTCATCCCCAGCTTTCAGATGTCAAATATGTAAACTCAAATTTAATCAATAGCAGAACGCTTGAAACAAAATTTAATGCAAATACAAACTTAATTTATTTTATTGCCACCACATGCCTCTAGTAATCAAAACCCCCAAAGCAGCTACTTTTTCCTGTACCAGACTATAGCCTACGTCAGCAAATATGTTTCTGAAATTCTATCGATTTTAAGTCCTTCATTTTCCCCCTAGGGAATACAGTAAAAATTATGAAGAACTTTAGAATCACTTAAACACTTGCGAAGACATTATCATTAATCAATGGTCAAGCTATGACACAAAAACTTGTATTACCTCCTTGCCATTAATAGACTGCTTTGGTGATTTGAGCAACTCCTGGACAACTTGTTCAGATTCAAATGTGATGAAGCAGAAACCCTTCCTCTGGTTCTTTGTCTTGTCAAATGGCATTTCAACTTCTACTATCTGTAAATAGGAGACCCAGCATACAAGGGCGTCTTAAGACATCAAGGAGATATGATCAGACATGTCTGTACTTAATATCACACCAAATTACACAACATTAATTTAAAATCTGAATGCTTCATGTAATGTTGAATAGGATCATCATAGTAATATAATTCTGGACCCTACACAGGATGACAAGGCCCATTTTGTTACCCTACATGTAATGCAATACCAGCATTAGACTGAAAATCTGACATTTGGCAAGAACCAATATGCAGTTGCAGTGGCAACGCAGATCTTTTTCAAACATGTAGGTAGAGAAGCAGTGTTAGGAAATTAATATCAGAACTATGTAGAAACAGAAACGACTATTTTGTATGATAACTGAACCTTTATATGCAATTTTGTCCCTAAAAGTGTTACTTTTTAACAGGAAATTCATCTGTCATAGTATCCCGAAAGAGTTGTGTACAACAAGCTTTTGTAAGCTGTGTAGGTTTGCACCTTTCTGGAATATTTGAAGTTGTTTTGCACAACACAAACACCTTCCCAGGTGTCTTTCCCCCCTTAATACTTGCGAAAGTCACCTTGCTTACATAAACACAACTCAACCTTTAGGTCCTGACACTTGAATGAAATCCAGTTTACTTTATTTTTCAGTCACCTTGTAAACCAAATTATACATATTAAAAGCTACCATAAGCACTGGGAAGACCACTACCCCTTGTACTCTGCTTCCTGAGCAACACATGTTATGTTCAGGCACCTTGAATTAGAAACCCCATACATAATAAAGGTATATTTTTAAGCCTGCTGAAGTTGACACAAAAATTCGCAGTATTTGTCCTCAGCTGATAAGTCTTGAACACATAATTATCATGGGTGAATTTACCTCCTCATTTATTTATATCAGCTGAGATACAAAAAGCCAGCTGGCTTGTGAAATAATGCCCAGTTCCACTCTAGTGTTGACCAGATAAATAATCAGGCAACACTCAGTGTCATAATAAATAAAATGCTGGCACAATTTATGTCATAGGTTCCAGAAACAAGCATCTAAGCCTTCTTGAAACTATTCTTTATCAAATACGAAATGAACCTTTGTCAAAATCCCAAACATCCTGTCCAAGAGGTGCTATCAAAATTACAAGGGTCCAAGATAAATATAAGCAGTGATTACAAGAAAACTTTAAATTTACAAATGGAAAAAAATGACAACTCCAGGCTTATATAGCAGTTAAAGTTTAGGGCATCTTGGTGGAACATATGTAAAGGTCACATCATATTCCATCAATTACATACCGTTCCATATTGCGCAAAGAAGTTCTTGATATCATCATCAGAGAGTTCAGGTACCAAACCACCAACGAATATCTTGCCATGACGTGCCTTTGCTTTCTTTGGATCCACCTTTTTGTTGTTAATAATGTGATCTCCAGCAGATAAAACCTATGAAGTAAAATCAAATATAAATACCACTGCAGCACAAACTTTCTCCTCCATGCATATTCAGGGCGTGGTATGCCCTGGAAGGACGCTTCTTTTACATTTATAACAATGTGTGCATGTACACTAATTACATCATGCATACCAAATGTGGAAACAGTGAGGTGTGTACAAGTAAACAGCTTTGTTTCCTATCCAAACCAGTCTAAAACAAGGAGATGCTTTACCCCTATTGCTTCAGAATATGCCATTATGAAGGTCCAGGGAAACCAAGCGAGGGTGAAATCGCAGGTCTTTGCTGATGTAAATATACTGGCTGATAACACAGAAAACATAGATATTCCAGAAACTCTTAAATGATGCTAGCAAGAAAGTTGGTCCACAAGTAAATGCAGAGAAAACTAAGCATATGTTGCCATCTCTTCAACAGAATGCAGGGCAAAATCATGACATAAAATTGCTCAGATCCTGTGAAAATGTGGCACAGTTCAAAGCAGCCGTGATCATCAATGTCATATACTGGCTGAGCTGTGAAAAATTTCCTCACAGCCAACGATGGGTTGGGCACCTGTCACATATTTAAGTTCCCACCTACTCCATATGGCTGTGTTCAAATACTAAACCATGTTTTAGCATGAATTTAAAACTGGAGTCTTTGTAGCATTATTCAACAAACCTGTGAAAAATTATGCGAGACAATATATAATAACTGAAAAATGTAACTGCAGCACACCATAAATTACTTTCTATATGTGTACTTCTAAATATTAGATGTAATTGAAACACATATAAAAGCATTTTTTCATAAATCTTAAATTAGATTTCACCATTATAGCTGGGAACTAGGAGGAAGAAAGGTGGATTGCACTGCAGGCTACACGGACTTGCAGAGTACAGTACATATTTTCAGTTAGTGTCAGGCAGCACATATACAAGCAACGACTGCAACCAGCCCACCAACTTCAGCTCACCTCCAGCCACTGTGATATTCTTGCTATGCTGTCTCCAGAGGTGCTCATGTTCTCTAGTGGCATTGCTGCAAAGGGTGCCTAAGCTAGTCAGTAGGCATAGGTCATCTAGAGGAATTCTGGTTTTAGCAGCCAGGATATGAAGATAACTTTTGGAGTTGGGTAGGCTAAACAGTCAATTAAATATGGAGCAAATTTCGCATGTGTGATATATTCAAATCTCTATCATTATACATCTGTAGAATTACTGCTTCACACTTCCACTAACCACCCACAACCCCTGAAATACCTTTCACATCTCTCCCAAGACACCTCCAACAGAGAAGGGGATTCATATGATCATCTTTGCCCGACAGAAAGATGGAACTTTCCTATTCATGCTCAAACTCCAGTTTCAAGGCCAAAATTGGACCCTTTCCCAATTGTGACATTTGGGTATCCAAGTAACCCTCTAGATCATCTCAAAGCAGGGACCACCCTGGGCTGGGCTTTATGGTCAGCCTTTGACAATGAACTCTCCTATTCAATCATGTCCGGAAATAAGGTCCACCTTCAAACATTCCCTATACATTATCATATTTCACACTTCTAATAACAGAAACCTTCCTTTTCTCTGTAATAGATCCCTTTTAAATCATGCACTGTTGGGCTCAATTTATTTCTCAATTTCTAAATTTATAGAGCTAGCAATTTTGTTCCAGACTTGAGGGGTCCGCAGAACATGAAATTCCTGGCTTAAGTCCCTACATGGGCCAAGCCATAGCTCAAGTGGTTAGTCACTGGCTTCTCACCGCAGCGGTCCAGGTCTGGTCAAGTGAGATTTGTGGTGGACAAAGTGGTGCTGGGCGGGTTTTCTCCAAGTGCTTTGGTCCGGGTCTGGTCAAGTGGGATTTGTGGTGCTGGGGTGGGTTTTCTCCGAGTGCTTTGGTTTCCCCTGCCAATCTTCATTCCATCAAATTCTCTATCATAATCACCCGGGGAAGGTATAATGGCCAATCACTGGCCACAGTACTATGTGGACCCAGCTGGACTCCGCCCACTAAGAATTTTTTTTTTTAATTTAAGGTCCTACATGGAACATGCCTGTATACAAGGAAAACCCTTAAAACTAGAACAATAATGCTGGGTAAATAAAACAAATATAACTTGACAGAATTTTACTATCTGTAGGGATATGGAGGGTACCATAACCTACCACATTCAGCTGGATGGGAAGCATATAATTTCTATCATAAACAATCATAGCTTTCATTCCAGGATTGTGTGATTGCAACCCTCCCTACCTAATATTACTGCTCTATTAAACCTATTATATTAAAGAAGGTTAACCAACAATTTTAACAATACCTTATCGATTGAATCTGCATGTGAGAAAACAATGAACGCAAATCCCCTGGATCTGCCTGTATTAGGATCAGTCTTCACGTTTATACTTTCAATCTCGCCATATGTGTGGAAATGCTCTCTGAGTTCCTCTACAGAAAGAAACACCGGAATCAAGAATTTGCCAAAAGACTACAAATCAAACGTTCACAAAAGCTATTTTCAGAACCTACTTTGTCATCAAATTCTTCAGTAGCAGAACTGACAGTAGTATTCATCAGAGAGAAAATGCAAGATGTGGCACAATTCCCAGATCATACAAGTTATCAAAACTTACATGCAAAATTGATACTTTTTTTTTTGTCACAAATGAACCAGAAAAGATTGGGCAAAGCCAACATTCAAGGTTTACTGATAACTGGTTAAGATAAACAAAAAATTATAGGTTACAGTAAATGATGCTTACATAATGCAGCACTGAATAAAGTTTAGATTACATAAAAGAATTTAACCAACACTGACACAATGAAATACTGTATAAATGAAATCACAGCTATCAAAACAGTGAATTCAAATCAGCTGCCAATTCTTACATGGTAAAACAGGTGTAAGTCAAGTATAGCTACCAGGCACAGCTAACTGTAATTACAGATCAATATTCATTAACATGTCAACTTTCAGTACTCAAGACCAAAAACATGTACACCTGTTATGTTTAAAATGAGATTTTGTATCCTTTCAGAAGTTACAGACTTACAAATTATATACATGACAAGCAGAAAAATGAAGAGAGAGTCCATCTTTTTAAGTCAAGAGCACTAAGGACATTAACACGAAGTAAAGGAAAATGAAACTTACTATCTGTTGTTTCCCAACTTAGGCCACCAACAAATAATTTCCTGCAAGGAGAGAACAAACGCGTCTAAGTTTCAAGTCCTTTACAAAATTCCAAGCATTGACGTTAAGACTTTGTACAGAAAGTGAGAATGCTTGACATTATTAGTTGTATCGTACTTTAGTCTGTACACCCTTTCAACTGCAGCAAACTGAACTGAACTGTCACTAAGTTCAAATGGCATCTGGAAAAATCTTGAGCAAGAGAAAAAATCTGTAAGAGTTTAAAATGAAGGCTTGGGTGACAAAATATGGCATTAAAGCACACGAACAATGAACAACTATTAACAAAAATGACCTCAAGTAAGTAAACAAAGAAATGATTATGGTCAAGTACTTTAGTGGCCCATCAAACAAAAGCAAATGGCCCTAAATCTGACCAGTAACCAAATGCTTGATGAGTTTACTTTGTGACCACAAGAAAGTAACCCAGGAATAAATACCATGGGTCAGCGGGCTGATGTCAGCGACCTTGCATCTTGCCTTATGAGGATGAGGCACCTGAAGGAGAGGAAGGCAGGTTAGTTTACAGAAACTCATCAACAAACCATCCTCCAAGAGTAAAAATACAATATTTAAACTTAAGCAAAAATTATCCACAATTACAAATATAAACCATTTACTCCTCTGCTGGGAAGCCAAATTACTCAAGTTCAGGAATCCAGTTAATCACTGCTATGAATGAAGCTCTGTAGGTAAAATATGAAGTATAGGCTCAAAATTTACAGTTCAAGCAAAGGCAAAATGTTTTAAAGAGATTAGTTTGAATACAATATCTATAATCTGGAACAAAATATGGCGTTTGTAAGACTCTAAAAAACTTTAGAATTTACCAAGTGATGTCATTAATTACGAGTTCAGATAATTGAAAGACAGACAAAACATCAATGAAACTACAACAGCTACGAGGAACCAGGGCTATGAATAAGGAAAAACTAGGCATGTCTAGATGTAAGCCAAATTTAAAATCTTTACTTGCAATGCCCTTATACCAGTATGTTCTGGACTGTCCCATACCTCCAACATTATTTTCACAGTGCATGCCTTAAGTTCACTAATAACACTTATCCATAGTCCATACAGTTCATTTGAAAAATTGCAATTTTGTAGGTAAATTCCTATGCCTTACCAATGACAATCTGACAAGACCAATTTTCGGCACACAATACCTACTATTAACCACAAAGCAACCACTCCCAAAGTCCCATTACTTTAAGCGATATGCTGAAAGAGAAGTATTTGTACTGGGTTATAGAGCAAGCCAAGTTATTTACATGAACACTTGTACACATAACAAATTTCGCTGTAACTTTCCATGGAAAATTGGACTGGCAAGTCTGTGCATCTGAAAATAAAAACCAAGATCCAAGGGCAACTTGGCTCATTACATTATCACTTTATGTAAAGTACGAAGCCTCAGAATTAAGAGGGAAGTGGTTGCAATTTTCAAAAATGCTTTCATTGTTAACACTGATGGTACACCTCGTCTTTCACTTAAAATCTGACTCACACCAATGACATCTACAGCACTCCAAAAACCCCTATAACTCATTTACCGCCTCGAAGCTTTTGCAAGCCGCCATTTTTAATCGGAGTTGGACAATAAATAGTGCAAGAACCCAGCATCAGAAAGAAGGCTTGTAATTAAAATACAAATCTTATGCTTAACACTTCCAATAAACAACATACTTTGTACAATAATTATCACAGCATAAATTACTATACGTAATATCTACTGCATCAATGGATGAATAGAGATACAAATAAGGCTACATGACGCTTCACAATCGCCATGTTGAAAATTATCAGCTTTATATTATTACTTTAAGCTACATTTTACAAAGATGGAAATTAGTACTATTATTACACCTAGTTATAGTATATATGTACTTTCAGTGCGAAAATTATAATAATTTTTAAATGTGTTACCTGTCATCATCGCGACCAGGTGCTTCTGCACTACCGCTATCGGCAGGAGCATCACCACCACACTCTTCAGTCCCTCCTTCACCATTCATTTGATCGTCCTGTTGTTCATACTGTTGTTCACCACCATCCTGTTGAAAGTCACCATTTCCCATTTCATATTCCTGGTTATCAGCCATTATTATACAACAAACACTTACACACGTCTTCTCTCTTTAATTGCTGACAATGGAGAGACAAGCTCAGCTAGATGCGTTCGTGCCGTATAAAATCAATAAACTCGCTCTACGTATTTTGTGCACCACAGCAGGCCTCAAGCCAGTTGGCCAGCCAACCTATTACGAACACCGCGCTGCGATAAATGATAATATCAATTCGCCAGCCCTCTGACGTCATCAAAATATAGTTCTGAAAACTACAAATTGAATATGAAACATAACACACAATGTTTCAGTTATTTAAAACAGACGACACATTTTTATTCAAAGTAGCATTTATTTCTTTTTTAGTGACGCCATTAATATAAAAACTGCTAAATTTATGTTTCAGGGTGCAATGTCCGATGTAATTACACGATTCACTTCTCAGTTCATTAGTGGTATAACTATTGGAATGTACGCTTATTTGTTTCAACACTTATCTGTTTCATGATTTTCAGACCCGAGATTAGAGTCAGGGATCTCCAAAATACAAAACAGAAACACTAACCCTTGTTCCACGGCATGGTCGCAGCTAAGCACTGCGTCGAAGCTATGTGTAAACGCGTGGAGGCGAAGTAAGAATTTTCGACCTTGGCACCAGTACGTGGGTGAACAGTCAGAATCGTCGGAATTAATGGTCTAGTTGCCGTACTTTCGGATCACAATTTGTCTTGTGTATAATAAGCCTATGTAAAAAAATGTACCTTACTAAACACGTAAGGAAGCCAGTAAACAACTGATTGCTTGTCTGCCTGGCTTACAAATTGCGTTACTAAGACGGTTATTAAGGGGGGCTTTTTCTTTTTTTTTTCCCCTTGGCGCTACAGCCCCAGTGGGCCTAGGCCTACCTCCATGAACTTCTTATCTCCGATTAAAGGGGCTTAGGTAAAGATAAAATTGTCCTTGTGTTTAATTAATTAAGCACTACGCCATAAGGCGTGTGGGGGAGTGGGTGCATGCATCCACATTTTCTTGACCTCAGCACTAGTTGGAGGTAAGTGATCAGCTTCAAGCCTCTGCCGCTTTAGCCGCGGGGAAAGAGCCCCTGATTCTCATTTGATAGGAGGCTGAGTCGGCCCCAGAGCCGGTCTGGACGACATGGAGAAAAGAAAATTCTTGACCCTAGCGAGACTCGAATTCTGACCCCTCGGTCGTCCAGCCCGTAGCCAATCGCTAAGCCGACTGAGCTAACCCGGCTCCAAGGGGGGAGGGGCTAAATCTAACCTAAGACGGCCGTGAAGGCAGAGTAGTTGTTGAAGAGGAAGAAAAAAAGTTATTAACTGACTGACTGAATGCAGAAATAACTGGAGAACTTCATCTTCTAGGATATAAGGCAGTCCTCTCCTGTGAAAGTCAACTGACATTTCGGACTGTTTGCTGGAAACTAAAGACTGAGACGTTATACGAATCTGAAATTTCGAATGACTTCTGCCGAACTACACTATGTGTTAGCCCACAAGACGGAACTCCTCATAACCACAGCTGTGTGAAGTAAATCTTTGGAGGATCTGGGGTTCTCACAGCAGTGGTTATGAAGAGTTCTGTCTTCAGGAATATAAGTCCGTTGAAATCCGTCAACCGACATTTCACAGAAACATCACCTCCATCTTCGGGGTCGAAGAATAAGCCGAGCACCTGCTTTCGCGCCTGTTTATTGCTCGGATTTTTCTTCAACCCTGATCATAGAGGCGGTATTATCCTCCGAAACATCGGTTGACTTTCAACGGACTACGCAGCCTTATATCCCAGAATATAGAGCTCTTCTCAGATCTCTGAACGTTGGATAGTTATTAAGCTCAGAATTAGACCGCGCCATAGCTTAAGCGGTTACTCGCTGGCTTCCCATCGCGGCGGCCCGGGTTCGATCCCGGGGTCTGGTCAAGTGGGATTTGTGGTGGACAAATTGGCGCTGAGGCAGGTTTTCTCCGAGTACTTCGGTTTCCCTTGACAATCTTCATTCCACCAAATTGCTCCGCAATCACCCTCATCTATCATTTGGGGCTGGTACAATATGCCAGAAGTGGCCGCAGTACAAGGAACTTAGTCACACCCCACTAGCAATAAAAAGAGAAGCTCATAATTACTGTGTTTTCGAACTTCGTTCATCGTCCAGTATTCTAAAAGCAATGGACAACGTCCAAAATTTCAGTAATTCTGAGTGTTACACACCATCGTCAGAACCCTTTAGAATCTACAAGTTATTAAACTGTTCAATAGATTTTGTTACTACGAAGTCCGAAGTTCATCATCGCTCCCGCCGTCACCAGAAGCACAGTCCTTCTCCAGAAACTGTTACTCATTCGCTACCCGACATCCAAAAGGTTGTTACCCTAATGACATGAGCCGCCACTGACACATCTTGACAAAAATGAATTCAGTCTACATCCACACACACTATTTCTTTGAGACCCATTCCAACATTATATTCCCATCTACACTTAGGTCTCCAGCTGTCTCTTTCGTTTAGGTAAAAAGTAAGGTGAAGATATCCCTGTAACAGGTCGTGAATGCTCATAGGATTGTGAGACGTCGAGGCTCCCACATTTTCTCTAGACATTTGGCTCACAGACGGTGGTAAGGTTCCACCAGTACGAGAAACCCTGCGGTAAAACGTAAGCTTTTTAAAGCTATCTCCGTAACAGGCTGTGCAGACACATAGGATTGTGAGACGTCGAGGCTCCCACATTTTCTAGACATAGACGATCGGCGGTGAGGTCGCCAGCTTTACGCGACATGTGTTTGAGGGGGGGGGCATCATTGATATACAGGTTAAACAGGGTTGGGGACAATGCAGAACCCTGTGGTACACCTGCTTGCATTTCTCTTCACGTGTACATTTCGCCTTCCACCGAAACACTGAATTTACGCTCTGAAAGAAAGGACCCATTAAGCTTGATCAAACTGTTGGAAAAATCCTATTTAGATAAATTATACAGCAAGTCAGAGTGCCATTTGGTGTCAAAGGCTTTTTCCATGTCCAAGAACACCGCGGCCGTAGACATTTTATTGTTGAAATTAAGGGTAATGTGGTCCGCCAGCGTCATGCATTTTAGTGTCGTGTTGTGACGTGCTACCTGCTCTCTCCGAACCCTATGAGCCAGTGTTTCAGACAATAACTTTCAAGATTCCTAACGGTACGTGCTCAATGACCTTCGGTCGGACTTTACGGCAACATAGTCTGTATTCAGGTTCTCTACCAAAGTAAAAGCAGCAACCCATTGCTTACACACATACCATAGATGTAATTAGTAATAACATTGTATCTGAAGGTACGTTTTTGGAATTCTTACTGCAACGTTGGATCATGCGGTAACGTAGTTGGTTAAGGCGTTATATTGCAAGCAGAAAGATCGCGGGTTCGATTCCCGATGAGGTCATTGGATTTTTCAATTGACCTAATCATTCCAGCCGCAGTATGGCCCTGAGGTTGTCTCAGCCTTGAACACAAATGAGTACCAAGAATGTTCTTGGGGGTAAGGACAGCCGGCGCGTAAGGCTGGTGACCTCACCGCCGATCGTCTATGTCTAGAAAATGCGGGAGCCTCGACGTCTCACAATCCTATGGGTCTGCACAGCCTGTTACGGAGATAGCTTTAAAAAGCTTACCTTTTACTGCAGGGTTTCTCGTACTGGTGGAACCTTACCACCATCTGTGAGCCAGATGTCTAGAGAAAATATGGGAGCCTCGACGTCTCACAATCCTATGAGCATTCACGACCTGTTACAGGGATATCTTCACCTTACTTTTTACCTAAACGAAAGAGACAGCTGGAGACCTAAGTGTAGATGGGAATATAATGTTGGAATGGGTCTCAAAGAAATAGTGTGTGTGTGGATGTGGACTGAATTCATTTTTGTCAGGATGTGTCAGTGGCGGCTCATGTCATTGGGGGTAAAAAGCTTTTGGACTTCGAGTAGCGAATGAGTAACAGTTTCTGGAGCAGGACTGTGCTTCTGGTGACGGCGGTAGCGATGATGAACTTCAGACTTCGTAGTAACAAAATCTATTGAACAGCTGACGATGGTGTATAACACTCAGAATTACTGGACTTTTGGACTTTGTACATTGCTTTTAGAATACTGGACGATGAACGTAGTTCGAAAACCCAGTAATTCTGAGCTTAATAACTATCCAACGTTCACAGATCTGAGAAGAGCTCTATCTTCTGGGATATAAGACTGCGTAGTCCACTGAAAGTCAACCGATGTTTCGGAGTATAATACCGCCTCTATGATCAGGGTTGGAGGAAAAGCCGAGCAATAAACAGGTGCGAAAGCAGGTGCTCAGCTTATTCTTCGATCCCGAAGATGGAGGCGATGTTTCTCTGAAACGTCGGTCGACGGACTTCAACGGACTTATGTCCCTGAAGACAGAACTCTTCATAACCACTGCTGTGAGAACCCCAGATCCTCCAAAGATTTACTTCACACAGCTGTGGTTATGAGGAGTTCCGTCTTGTGGGCTAACACATAGTGTAGTTCGGCAGAAGTCATTCGAAATTTCAGATTCGTATAACGTCTCAGTCTTTAGTTTCGAGCAAACAGTCCGAAACGTCAGTTGACTTTCACTGAACAGGACTGCTTTATATCCTAGAAGATGAAGTTCTCTTATTATATCTGCATTCAGTCAGTTAATAACTGTCTTCCTTCTTCTTCTTCTTCTTCTTCTTCTTCTTCAACAACACCTCTGCCTTCACGGTCGTCTTAGGTTAGCTTTAGCCCCCCTTGGAGCCGGGTTAGCTCAGTATGTACAGCGTTTGGCTATGGGCTGAATGACAGAAGGGTCAGAATTCGAGTCTCGGTAGGGTCAAGAATTTACTCTTCTTCACGTCGTCCAGACCGGCTCTGGGGCCCACCAAGCCTCTTATCCAAATGGGTAATCCAATCCCCGGGGGTAATGCGGTCGGGGGTTGAAACTGACCACTCACCTCCAACTAGTGTAGAGGTTAAGTTTGGTGGAGTTATACCTCCACACCCCATACGTCTTGATGGTTTTGTGCTTCATTAATTAAGTTCTGGGACAAGTATACCTTTATACCTTTAACATTAAACATTCTTTGTTAACTGAAAACGCAATTCACATATTTCTCTGATTAAAATATAGATATTTATTCTTTACGGTATGCATCCTGTTGTGTAGACTGCCTCAAATCATATTTTCCAATAAACTTTCTTGCTATCTTTGGGTTTCCAGTGCAGACAGATTTCTGGGCAGTTCTTCATCCTCACGCAGGAAATAGCTTATTAAGACTGCAAGAATCGTGTCTCTTGAGCGTGTTGCTAAACAGGTTGATACTATTTTCAAATTTGAAAATTTATCTACTGTCTTCCGGGATGTGACGCCATTGTACCCTGCAAACAGAGACACTGGGTTCCTTCGATATGCTGGTAAATATTTATCGGACTACATGGCGTCGGATTCCAAAAGCCAGTAACCTTCATAGTCACGACCGTAAGAGCCTCAAATCCCATGTAGATTCTAAATGGTTCTGACGATGGTGGATGACACACAGAATTACTGGATTTTTGGACTTTTTCCATCGTCCGGAATTCTAGGTAATAGAGGACACGACGTTTCAGAAACTGGTCTGTACTGGTCCAGTGATTGAGAATAGATCTTTCTAAGGGGCCCAACTGAGTAGGTGTCTTCCTTTCTCACCTGAAGACGGAAACAGATCCAGTTTCCGAAACGACGTGTCCTCTATTACCTAGAGATGGTCAGGGCATGTAGCACGAATGGGGGAGACGAGGAATGCGTATAGGATATTGGTGGAAAAGCCAGAAGAAAAGAGACCACAGGGAAGACCAAGGCGTAGGTGGGTGGACAACATTAAGATGGATCTTAGACAGATAGGATGGGATGGTATGGAATGGATTGATCTTGCTCAGGATAGGGACCAGTGGAGGGCTCTTGTGAACACAGTAATGAACGTTCGGATTCAATAAAATGCTGGGAAATTCTTGAGTAGCTGCAGAATTGGCGGCTCCTCCAGAAGGCCTCAGCTTCATGAGTAAGTACGAGTAAGTAAGTCCTCTATTACCTAGAATGCCGGACGATGGAAAAAGTCCAAAAACCCAGTAATTCTCAAACCCAATATTGATGAATGTTCACAACAAGAGGGCTGAAGAAGGTTCCAGGCTTTCAGGTAGTGGCACCACCGCCTGAAGCACTGGAAAGTACATGAAGTTGTGAGGGGGTGGGGGAGGTGGAGGGGGAGAAGCGGAATGAAGCGAAGACAGACTTGACCGGACGTGACCTCTGTGAAGAGATGCTTGCCAAAATCACAAAAGTTTCTATTAAACGGGTTAACTTGTACCCTGCGTCCAGATTGAGCCGGACATGTCTTACCTGTTTAACGGTCACTGTTAAGCGAAGTTGTTGTAGAAAGTAGCCACGATTCCTTGTGAAATTTAGCGGCAAAGTGAACAACCACTGTCCAAATGTATTATTTAAATTTATGAGCCGGGATAGGAAAGCCGGAACACCTACTAGCTACGGGCTGGACGGCCGAGAGGTCGGAGTTCGAATCCCGGTAGGGTGGGATATATTACTTCTTAACGTCACCCGGAACGCTTCTGGGGCCTACCCAGCCTCCTATCCACTGGGTGATGCAGGCTCTTTCTCCGGGGTGTAAAGCAGCAGGGGCGTGAAGCTGACCACTCACATCCAACTGGTGCCGTGGTCGAGAATACGTGGATGTATATATCTATTCCCCCATACACCTTCGTGAAGCAGTGCTTAATTAGTTATGCACAAGAAGAACTTTACCTTTATTACTTCACATTTATAGGGGTCTGTTCCTCTTTGACTTCGATTTTATTTACTACTACTACCCCCTCGTTGGTGTCTCCACCTTATCGTGGTGAGGGGGTTTGAGTATGCCAAGGACCCTGAGAGCTATACCAGCGGTAGCGTAGCTACTGGCAGGGCCTCCCTTGCTGGACAGGTCAAAGGGTAGGCATCAGACGAAGAGAGACACCAAAAACTGATGCCGGAAGCAGCGTCATCAGCAGCGACTTGAAGCACAGAACAAATGATGCTCGAGATGGTTCAAGTTCGTATAGCAACAGGCGTGACCAGAGTGGTTTGAACGGCTGTTGTACTGCGATGTGGAAAGCAAATGGAAAAACTACCACATTATCACTTTTCCTGGACAGTCTCTTTCCAAAAACAGAAGATCACATTAAGTGGAGGAACTGTTTTGGAAGAGACTGTGGACCTGTCATCTGACAGTTACTGATCAATCAATAAAGGTAGACACGGGATAGCTCAGAAGGTACGGAGAAGGTCTACTGGCTGGAGGGTCGGCGTTCGATTCACGGCAGAGGCAAGATTATTTTCTTCTCTGTAGTGTCCAGACTGGCTCTGGTGCTCACCTAGCCTAACCTTTCCAGTGGGTACCGGGGGAATTTCACTGGGCGTGAAGCTAACCACTCACCTCCATCTAATGTCAAGGCCAAGAATGGTGGAGCTATACCTCCACTCCCCATATGCAGTCATGGCACAGTACTTAATGAATTAATTACAGGGGCAGTTGTACCTTTGTTTTTACTGATGCAAATCTCGTAGGATAAGATTTTCTGAGATATGCCGTTTAGCTTACTAAAGCTACCGACGTTTCGGAGGATTGTACTATCTTCACAGCCGAAGAGTACAACAAGCAAACAGACTTTCAATACAACAATGCCACTAGCTTCCCTGTATCTCCTAGTACGGAACAAGGAACTTGTTCGGTCAGTATGTTCCAGTGATGTATAAAAAAGGGGAAATCTGTTTTAAATCTGTTGTGTTTTGAAGAGCACTGTCATTTTGGGATTTGACGCCGTGAATTTCAGAAGACCCAACCACACGGCATCACATACCGAAAGAAAAATGTCTTTGTAATCAGCTCTGCGAGAAGCAGATATACAATTTATTTAATTTTGTTTGGAAATTGTCCACTCACCTGATAATAGAAATATGACGTCCCTTACGAAAATATCTTACTACATTCCATTTTCTGAGTTAATTGTGCCAGTTCAGATTATACGTAACTACCAAAAAAAAAACAACGAGAAGATAAGTAAATTAAATAAATAAAAGTTTTCTCTGTGCTTAATTAATTAAGTACCACGCCATGAAGACGTATCGGGGAGTGGAGTTGTAGCTCCTTCATTCTTGATATCGTTACTAGACGGAGGTGAGTGGTCAGCTTCACGCCACGGCCGCTTTACCCCGGGGAAACAGTCCCATGTGCCCAGAGCCCGTCTGGATGCTGATTCCCCGACGGGAATCGAACCCCTGCCGCCCAGCACGTAGGCAGTCGGTATACTGTTGGTAGAACACCTGTCATAAGGCCGCTACACGGACAGCACAAACAAAGAAAAACGCTGACATATCCGTACCTCGGGACGGACTTAAAACCAGAGCTTAGCGTTCGAGCGGGTGAAGACATTTTGTGTCCTTAGCCCGTGTGGCCACCGTGATCGATAGATAACTCTATGCATTAAAGTGCTTATAATTAATTAATTAAATTATTTAACAATGCTGCATCATTATATGTGCCACAGCAAGTTTAAGAACGGAAGTGCATGTGAGGTTAGTTTTTTTTTTTTAGTTTCTTGGAGGGGGAGGGGTGGGGGAGACTGAGTCCACTTGGTACGTCGGCCACTAACTGCCCCATTCTACCAGCCCCAGATGATAGATGATGAGTGTGGAGCAGTCGGTGGAATTAGAATTGACAGTGGAAACCGAAATGCTCGGAGAAAACCTGCCCCAGCGCCATTTTTTTCCATCACGTATGCCACATGACCAGACCTGGGCTCGAACCCGGTGACTAACCGCCTGAGCTATGACGCGGTCTTAAGTGCAGTGAGGTTAGTAATTTCCAGAAATGTCTGTAGGTTGAAGAATTCTGTGTCCAGGGATACAGCACCGTATAGTCCGTCGAGGGTCAACCGACGTTTCGCAGGAATATATCACCTTCATCTTCAGAACTGAACAGTGAGCCACAGAAGAAACCAACACGACAAGGGTTATTTTACATCTACACTATACAACATAGAATGGTGGGATAAATGAATGATGAATTGTGAAAGGATTTGGAAGGATGCGATTGTGGCCTAATTGAGATAGTCTCTAGAAATTTGCGTGGAGGTCCCGAGGAAAACCACGAAAAAAACGGGTGTTGCCCTGTGTACCGGTCAATATTCGAACCGACCACCTGTGCAAAATACGCTAGTCAATTCGGTATATTTTTAGAATGTTTGTGTATTAGAGAAAATCACATTTCTGTCTGGCCCATGTGACGTCATCACATTCCTAGCATAACTCAGTAGATACTGTAACGGAACAGGATACCTGTTGTACTTGCTCCGTGCAGGCCGTTAGATAAGGCCATTTTGTAGAATTCCAAGAATCCAAGAAGGAGGTGGACGCGTGACGCTAGTCGCTTCCAAGCTTGAAGACCTTCAAGACCGTTCATACTGTGCAACTGCTTGAAATCGACTGCTCTGAAACCGATACGCCATCGCGATCTTTCTACACGAGAACAGAGTACACAGCCATTCCCCATCTCTCACTCGAAATATATATTTAAATATCTTAAAAAAGTCCTCTATATTAAAAATATGGTAGCCTTTAAAACTTCAGCTAGTTTTCAAATGAAAGAACCACAAAAAAAGCGAAGTCTCTATGCTTAATGAACTAAGCACCACGCCATGAAAACGTATGGGGATGGAGGAGGTACAGCTCCACCATTCTTGGTTTGGGCACTAGGTGGAGGTGAGTGGTCAGCTTCACGCCCCAGTCGCTTTACCCCGGCAGAAACAGCTCTCTGGGTGGACCTAGGGCTAGTCTGGACGCTTTGGATTAGAGAAAATTTTTTGGCCCTAGCAGAGAATCAAACTCCGGCTGTCTAGCCATAGCCATAGCCGGAATAGCTCAGTCGGTATAGCATCTATGCTATCTAGGCCCTAGACCGCCTAGACGCTATACCGACTGAGCTATTCCGGCTCCTCTCTTGCGTGTCATAAAATAGGAAGGTATGAATCATGGGTATCGACTTGTGTGTTCGGTTTGCTCTGTCTTCTCTTTCTCGAGAATTAACGATAGTGTGAACTGTGAAGCCGTGACGCGATGCGCAGTTCACGAGATTTCTGGCCCTACGTGTTCTAGTCAACGGCACCTCCAGCCGGGAACTCCGAAGAAATACCTGGAGTGCGTACGAAGATGAAGAGATGTGATAGATTTCAGGACTTTCCGCAGATGCGCCAAGCTTCTATGCACAACATCGAACAGAAGACCTTGCCAGGACAAGACAAGACTCCTCCATTCTTTTAAACTGATTTTCGAACTACTTGTCGCTGCTGAAATGAAAATATTGGTACCTTACTCTCAGCAGAATTTCAGATATTTCTAGGACAAGACTGAATATTTCTAATAATAAACAGGGGCGCGCGGTAGCGTAGTCGGTTGAGGCACTATGCTAAAAGCCGGAAGGTCGCTAGTTCGAGTACCGAGGAGGTGGACGTTTCCAATTTACCTAATCCCTTCAGCCGCACTATGGCCCTAATGTGGACTCAGGAATCTTCCTAGGGGGTAAAGGGCGGCCGGCGCGTAAGGCTGACGACTTCACCGCCATCTGTGAGTCGTTTGTCCAAAGGAAGTGTGGGAGCCTCGACGTCTCACAACCCTATGGGTCTTCATGGGATAGCTTTACTTGTTTTTCCCTCTTATTATACAGGAGGCAAGAGGAAATGTAAGTACCGCATGAAGGGATCAAACATTTAAAAAAAATTATGTTTTTTTTTTTACCATTTAATGCTCTATTGTAACTCTATTCTTGACATTAATCAAAACAAGTAACAAGAATTCCACCATGTAGGCCAATATGTACATACTGAGTGTCTAAAGCAAATTTAACTTGTCAAGATAGGAAACAGTGGAGGGCTCTTGTGAACACGGTAATGAACCTTCGGGTTCCATAAAATGCTGGGGAATTCTTGAGTAGCTGCAGAATTGGCGGCTCCTCCAGAAGGGCTCAGCTCCATGAGTGAGTGAGTGAAAACACAGCGGAATATTTATGTATTGGAATACGCACGCATCCTTCACATATTAAATGAACCGATTTTGTTGGAATTTCTTGCTGGAGGTGTTCGGGGAAATGAAGTCTGATTCGAATATAACCCCAATGTTTTACGAAATTCAAACCGAACTTTAGCACTTATCTCGAAAACAGTGGTCATGAAGGAATGGGTTAGTTAATTAAGATGAGCTTACGACCTTAACCTCTATTTTAAAACATAAAATGGCATGAAAGGAAAAGCAGTTCATGCATATGAACCGAATGGAAGATATAAACCGAAGGCGTCCGAACATAAGGTGCTGCATTTTAATTTTCAATTTTGTAACACAATCTTCCTTTAGTTAAAACATAAACATTTTCAAGCTGAGGTATACGAATATAAAGCAAATTGTGAGGTTTTTTAAGTTTTGAAGATTAGTGACTTTTCTGAATTTGGAGCCACATAATTTGGTAGATAATTTGGTACGGAAGAAGACGTAAGAAGATGCTGGATGACCTTGGGGACAGAAGAGGATACTGTCATTTGAAGGAGAAAGATCTAGATCGCATTAAGTGGAGGAATTGTTTTGGAAGAGACTGTGGACCTGTCGTCTTGACAGATTACTGATGATGATGATGAATTTGGTAGATATATACCAACATTTGAGAAGAGTTTACTGCCTCCATCTTCAGGATAGAATTGTGTTTCTTAAGAAGATGGGCAGTAGGTTTCTCCGCTAGTTTGGTACCTGCGTACAATACTAGAAGACGTCACATCTCAGAAGACAACAATTGGCATTCGTTCTTTTAATTCGAACATTCGCCGATTACTCCTCTGGGCGGTATCACCCCTTTTCGTTTCTTAACACGTCAAATATTTGGCCCTGTAACAGAACCAGCTTAGTCAATTGTGAAGCTCCCAGCAGAAAGAACAGAAATGTTAACGTGCTGTCTATTCAGGACTATGGCAAAACTCAGGGGACCTTAATAAATGAGTACGGAGCAATTGTACTATGATGAATGGCAAGTGAAAGAGCGAAGAAAGTTGGAGAACCTGCTCCGATGGCACTTAATCCACTACAGATCTCACATGAAGTCTCCCAGGATTGAACCCGAGGCTCTGGTTTGAGCAGTCTACCAGCCGATGAAATAATTGAACACATTTTAATACTAATATAATGTACTGCTTTAGACATTTCTTCGGGGCCATCATATTATCCTGTAAATTAAAATGTTTCTGCCTGTGTATCAGACAGAATACCGTATTTACGCATGTATAGGCCGCGTGCGTGTATAGGCCGCAGCACAATTTTCAGACAGAAATTATAGAAAAAAATAATTTTCTTGGAATATTATTTCAGGAGTAGAAATTATTCCGAAATAATTATGAATTTAAATGAATTTAAATGAAGTGTGATTTCGAATATTTCGAATATAAGCCGCACCCCAGTTTTCCTCTTGAATTTTTGGCAAAAAATGTGCGGCCTTTACATGCGTAAATACGGTACTCATAGCGCCGTTCACAAATTGTAGGCAAAAATGGAGCTGTCCTTATTATCGAGCGAGTCAATGAGGTTGGTTCGAATGCTTGAACGTCCACTCTAAAGATGGCTCTTGCTGTAAGATTGAGGATCGAGGGGGCATTCTGCTACGTCACCGCACCTAGAGGGGAATCGATTACTTATCTGCACCGCCATCTTGTTTCCCCAATACATTATTCACATTATTGCTATTGAACTTTAACAGCCAAGAAGCTTTTAAAAGGCATTTTTATTTTTTTTTGCTGTAATGTAATATAGGCCAATGTTACATTACCGGGAAATGTTTACTACAGCGCTGTAGGACCTCGGTTACAATGCAGGATACGCATTATCTGTTCCATCCTGTGCAAATTTAGCTTAATGAGGCTCGAAGGGTTCCTGGGTCGATCTGGACGCTGTGAAGAAAAGATAGCTACCTGCCCCTGCCGGGATCCGAAATATGATTATGGGCTATTTTTTTTTTATTGCTAGTGGGGTGGGACTAAGTCCCTTGTACTGCGACCACTTCTGGCCTATTGTACCAACCCCAGATGATAGGTGAGGGTGATTGTGGAGCAATTGGTGGAATGAAAATTGGCAGGGGAAACCGAAGTACTCGGAGAAAACCCGCCCCAGCGCCACTTTGTCCACCACAAATTCCACTTGACCAGACCCGGAATGGAACCCGGGCCGCCGCGATGGGAAGCCAGCGACTAACCGCTTGAGCTATGGCGCGGCCATTTTATGGGCTGTAACTGCAGCATTTGACGAATTAAAATTGTATAGGGCTGTACGTAAACTTGGGTATAATGGGACAGTATTTTATATATACTGAACTGATCACCAGGAAAGATGTTCATTACGAGATTAAATCTCACCAGAAAATTAAGTTTACATTACAATATAGCTATATGACTAGTGACTATATCCAATTATGAAAACACAATTAACTAATAATAGGCCTATTACAGGAATTGTAGGGACTGGGTACGTTCTCATGCGTCGACTATAAAAACATAACTTCCGTGAAACAAGCCGGTTGACGACAGCAACAACAAAGTGTTCCCTGTCATTCTTAACCCCCCACCTCTCTTTCAGTTAGGGCTACGAATACGTAACCAGACGAACACATGGAAATATCATAATTAAGTAATCCATTAACTTCATATTGTCACGTGTATCAGTGACTAAAGACGGGGTTCGGATTGGTAATTGGATTTATTGACCACGCACAGGTCGTGACTACAAATAATTATAACACTCTAAGGATTACTGTAATTATAACACATAAATAACATCTTCACTATCTGCTTACAGTAGTCGTTGCTAGGTAACAGATTTCTTTACAATGCCTTCACTGAATTTTTTTTCCCCCTTGGCACTACAGCCCCAGTGGGCCTAGGCCTTCCTCCATGAACTTCTCCGTTCACTTCGGTTTTTCTATATCTTACACATTCGGTAGGACTCCTTGGGGGGGGGGGGGATCAGCTCATCGCAAGGCCTCTACCTGTACACAAACATAGAAAAACGCACACACACAACTAAATATCCATGCCCTGAGTGGGACTTCACTGAATTACACACTCCAAATATTACACATAAAACGTTCTCTTCACAGCCGCCCGTACAGAACTGAACTTGCTGTACTACTCCTCTTCATGACGGCTTTGTGTTCTTCATTTCACGACTTCTCAGCTACGACCAACTACGACTGACTCCTCGTAAGAGTCAGAGTCAGAGTTACTTTACGACTGGCGGTTTACCTACAATCAGTTCGTCTTGACGTCAGGCCCCTTGAGGCCCACGGCTAGTCTGGAACCCCTTATAATTCTTCGGCACGGACCACATAGAAAACACTTTTATTTTTTCATAATTATTGTGTAATCTAGCAACCAGTTGTAGCATAGCCCACAGGAAACAGTTCCCATTGTTGCATGTTTGCGGGAACGTGTTCATCGAGCAGTTACTTAGAAACGGGTTGCATAAACCCGTTGGTCTCTTGATGCATGCGTGTATTACATAGCAACGGCTGTTTCTATGGCTCAACAGTTCCTGCACGAAGTAAATAAGCCGCAATATTCTGCTTTACTTTTACGACAAACTTAATTTCTGGAAATTCCACTGTAAAGTGTACACTATTTTGTAATTTACAAAGCACTGTACAAATGTAAATGCTGCTTATGTTATCTATCACTGGCTAGAAACTTAATTTTTCACAAACAAGGACTTAATCATGTAATATAACATGAAAGGAACTGGAAAGGGGTATCCAGAAAATAAGGGCAGAAATCCATAAAAAGAATGAAGGCAGACAGACAACTAAATAAATAGATTGCGAGACAAATAGATAAAAATGAACGGACGAATGGAACACATAAATAATTGATTAAATAAATAAATAAAGGACAAAAGAGAAGAAAATTATTAATCATTCTAAAGTCCTTACTATTTTAGAAAACTTCCTCCTAACTCTATAAATTGAAAGGAGAGAGCTCCTTTGAATCTACAGCATGAAATGATGGTTCACTTAGCATAACTTCCTTATCTATTCCGTAATATCCTTCATTAGAAGATGCGTCTGAAATCGATTCCTCTTTTTGAAGTTAAGTCGGATATCGCCTGTAGATAGAGCTGTCATCTCCTTGTCTATATCATGACTTTACGAGGAAAATGAGGCCCACGACATCATGGCGTCTGTGGGAAAGTCGCGTCCCACTTTACGCCCGTATTACAAGCTCAGGCTATAAGGGGTTGATTTCCTAATCAGTATCACAATATATAGGCTAGTTCCTAACACTTTAAGGAAAGAATAACACTAAAATAAAGACTCATCTAATTGAAAAACGGAGCCGGTCACGGTAGCCGAGCTGTCTAAGGCATGTACTACCTTTGCTGGCTTGGAAACCGGGATCGTGGGTTCGAAACCCACACAGGGCATGGATGTTTGTGTGCGCTTTTCTGTGTTTGTCTACAGGTAGAGGCCTTGCGACGAGCTGATCACTCGCCAAAGGAGTCCCACCGAATGTGTAAGATCTAGTAAACCGAAGTGAAACGGAGAGTTTCATGGAGGTAGGCCTAGGCCCAAATTGGGGCTGTAGCGCCACAGAAAAAAAAACTGAAAAACGGATTGGGGCAGGGGATACGAAACGCACTCAATTGCACGTTGGTTTAATAATCATGGCTTCAGTACATATCTGAAAGAGTGCGAAATAAATTTCATAAAATCTTTGGGTTATTTATTAGATCCGCGGGTATGAAACAGGAGATACTTATCCCTGTATTTACAGTATACCAGATGAACAGAACTGCACACTTTTATTGGAACTGAGTATTTACGCCACGGTATTTTAAGCCATTCCATATTTTCCATACTGTCCTCTCTGGTCCGAAAAAAAAAAGGCAAAGCTATCCCTGTAACAGGCCGTGGAGGCCCATAGGGTTGTGACACGTTGAGGGTCCCACATTATCTAGGAAATCGGCTCAAACATGGCGGTGAGGTTGTCAGCCCTACGGGCCGGCTGCGTTTTACTCCCCAGGAAAATTCCTGGTACCCATTTCTGTTAGAGGCTGAGTCGACCCTAGTGCCACAGTGCGGCTGGAAGGATTAGGTCAATTGAAAAAAATGCACCTCATCTGGACTCGAGCACGCGACCTTCCAGTTTGTAGCATACTGCCTCAACCAACTACGCTACCGCATGCCTTCGAAAAGAAGGTTCCACAGAAATCTGGCTATATCTTAAATTATTCAGACTCCAGTTAATCAAGTAATCCGTCACGTATTGCCTCGATCTGAAACACAGTACAGTCAGCAACGGACATCATGAAGCCATGAAGTAGTACAAAGACCCATGTTGCTAATTAATTATGCTTAAACTCCTCTTTACAGGCCACATTTTTCGGCACAAATCCTTAATTTAATTTGGTGAATTTAAAAAAGGAAAAGCTATCACTGTAACAGGCCGTGGCGGCCCATAAGGTTCTGAGACGTCGAGGCTCCCACATTTTTTCTAGACGATCAAGTCAAAGATGGCGGTGAGGTTGTCAGCCTCACGCACCGGCCACCGTTTACCCCCAAGAAGATTCCTGGTACTTATTTCTGTTAGGGGCTGAGTCGACCCCACGGCCATATTGAGGCTGGAATGATTAGGTCAATTGAAACATCCAGTAACCTCATCGGGAATCGAACTCGCGACCTTCCGGCTTGTAGAATAATGCCTCAACCAGCTACTCTACCGCATGCCCCCTTAATGTAATATGTAACTTCATTATTAGAAAACATTTGTCAGGAATTTCTTATGGAACAACATACACGCCGTTGTATTGGGTTTCGTGTTTTGGGGCGGGGGAGGGGAAAGTGAAGGGGAAGACTTTGTTTTGAAGGCCACTTATCGACCTTTGTGTCAACTGAGTTGCCTATGATGCAGGAACAAGGGGACTGTAGCAAACGGCTCGCTTCTGAAACCTTACAGAACACGCCAAACTCTAAGCTGTCGTCTATTTTTGTCCAGACGCGGTAAATACAAACGTGTTCATATAGAGTTTCCCAAAAGCCCAGTTACTGCGGGGGACATAAAAGTGATTAGCAAATATGAAGTCTCGCTTTTGGGAATTCCTTGGTTCTTGTTGCATTACCAATTAGCGTGACGTAAGTTCGCAGTTTATTTCACAAGGGCACAAAAACACCTGAAACTTCAACGGGTTTGTAGAAAAAGATAATAGGTTTATTGCATGCTCTGTCTGAAGATAACTATGAACAATGATCCAGGATTTATGTGGTAGGAAGCCGCCGTTACGTAATTAAGGTTCCTTAACGGGCTGTTTAGTCGATCACAGTGACCGCGCTGTCTAAGGCTCGAACACTGGGATCACGGGCCTCGGATCACTTCAGGCATGGATATCTGTATGAGCGTTTATTCTGTGTTTGTGCTCTCCTGTGTGTAGGTAGCGGCCTTGCGCCGGACTGATGCCTCGTTCAAGGAGTCCTACCTACTGTGTAAAGGATTAATAAACTGAAAAAGCGGTCAAGGCCCCCAAAACGGTTGTAGATCCATAGAGATAGAATGGGATGTTTAGTTGATCACAGTGACCGCGCTGTATAAGGCTCGAACCGTCTTCGCCCGCTCAAACACTGGGATCGTGCGTTCGAATCGCACTCAAGGCATGTCTGTATGTGCGTTCATTCTGTGTGTAGGTAGCGGCATTACGACGGGCTGATGCCCCATCCAAGGAGTTCTACCGACTGTGTAAAAGATTAAGAAACTGAAAAGCGGCCAAGGCCGGACAAAGGGCTGTAGAGCCATAGATCGATATAATGGGCTGTGTAATGACACTCATCAGCTACAGCAATCATGTGATATTCAATTAGTGGAGGGGGGACTTATGTACTGCGAAATGGAAGTAATTAGAAACGATGTAGAGGCGGACCATTTACAGATGTTGAAGGGGAAATGAGTTTCGGACCCACATTCCAATTACTCGTACAAGTCACCAGCGTTCCTGCGCCCTCTGTGATGTGTATCGCTCGAGCATTGCACATGTTATGCAGCGCAGTCATGAAGTAAACTACGCGTTAGCTTCTACGTGTTGGCCCAATTTGACGGGAATAGCGTCCGAATTTTTCTCCTGAGCCCGCGTTGGCAAAGTAACTCGTTGCAAATACAGCGTTTAGTTAAGAAAAAGGTTCATTATCTTATCTCTGTGTTTATGAATTGAAATTAAAGTGGTGTCAATGTTTCTTCCTTCTTTCCCCTCGGCGCTACAGATCAGGGCGAGCTTTGGCCTCCTAAACAATCTGCCTCCATTCTTCTCTGTTCTTTCCTCCCCACCCTTTCATTTTCATTTTACGGAGAACCTCATGTACGTGTACATCCTCCAATCATCTCAGCTCCGTCGCAAATGTCGATTTCCGTTCAATCCATCCATCCGAGGCTGATTGTCTGCTTTCTGAACAATTTAGTTTTTACGGTGTGAGGTTCTAACCTCATGCCAAAACCCAAACCTGGAGGACCAGGGTGTCCCTCTTCGTCTGGCTCCTACCTCTTGACCAGTCCGGCATGAGTAACCCTACCAGTAGCTACGCTACTGCCGGCATGGCTCTCAGGGTCTCAGAAGCACGCAAACCCCACCACCACGATAAGGTGGAGACACCATCGGTGTGGAGTGTCAATATTACACAATGTAATTCATTTGTAATTAAAATTTAATATCCCGAGAAATGGGTGTTTCAGAAGGAGATTTATGCGGACATGGGACATTCAAAATATGTCAGGTATTATTCTAGAAAATTCAAGATATCTGGCCAATTTATCTTAGTTTTTTTAATGTTAGCCATGTATTTGTCTGATGATGGATATTAATAGCCGAAACATGTATCAGAGCCAAAACTAGGCACTGACCTCGATATAGCTGTGTTGTGACGGTTCTAATAAAGAAGTTGTATCTTCGTTTTGCCTAGCGTTTCCTGGAGAATTCCTGGAGAGCAGACTGAAGTTCGCTTGAGAATCTATGTGTACAGTTCTGTAACCTTTCTTCGCTGCTTAAAATTCTGAGTGAATGGAGGAACTGTGAGACCACTCACCCGCCACACACACTCACTCACTCACCACTCACGTGGTCCTGCAGTCGGAGGAGGGGGGAGAATTGCAATCAGATTTATGAAAGCCACATAACAATGTTACAAATTAATCTTATAATCGTACTAGCAAACTGCGGTCCCCTCTCAGTGACAGATGAGCTGGTCATGCGGACATCTGATCTTGGTTACGACGTCGGAACCATCGTCCAAAATATTCGGTAAAATTTCTGCAACTTTTCTGCCACATGCCATAAGCGTTGGTGTAGCTGTGTTCCGAGAAAACATAACTTTGTATTTAATTATAGGCGGAACCACACATTGCGATTGCCTCATGCCTGATCTGAAACCTCAGCCCGTGCCTTACCACTGAGATATGACATAAATTTCAGAAACGCTGATCGAGTTATTTAGACACTTGCAGAAATATTTCTGAACATTGTCCATCGATGTAAAATGTCCAGAAACATATTTGTACTAATGTACCATCGTCACAAACTTTTAGATCTTATTTACTTGAAGAATACATAAATTTCCCCACGAACAAATTATATGAAAGGCTCTATATTCTGCATGACGCCATGTAGTCTGGTAGAAGCCTACCGAGTTTTCAGAGATGCGTATTGTCTCCATTTTCAGAGTCGAACAGTAAAAGAAACAAAGGCACGTTTTCCTCATACTTCTCGCTCTGTTTGCTTATTTCTGGTTGCTTGCTTAACTTACCCTTCGACCGTGAAAATGGAGGCACTATGTTTCTCCGAAACATTGGCAAACTTCTACCAGGATACACGGCGTTAAATCCTAGTTACAGCGGTGAAAATTTAGAAAAAACATGAAGTTAGCCAGCACCTTACCCTGTAACTGGCCGTGTGTTATCCAACGGCTTCGCTGCAAACCACAAAATTGTAAAGAGGCTCTAACAACTGCCGAACAAAAGAAATGCGGAATTCACAGTAGGAAATCTTGTCCATGGATCAAGAG
Source organism: Cryptotermes secundus (assembly GCF_002891405.2). Classification (NCBI taxonomy): domain Eukaryota; kingdom Metazoa; phylum Arthropoda; class Insecta; order Blattodea; family Kalotermitidae; genus Cryptotermes; species Cryptotermes secundus. Next base: position 250,124 of record NW_019735464.1, read on the forward strand.
GATGAGTGGGAAAGAAACTGAGATAAAGTGTGGAAGGAGAAAAAATAGAGGAAAGACATGAAACGGTTTGACAAAATGTCGGCGGATTTGTGAGCTGATGTTGGGAGATAAAGTTAGGGGTAGGGGGGCCAAGTGAGCCATCGTGTTGCAATCTGCTCACTGGGGTGTTCCCTTTGTCAGGTCGAGACTTCCCATTATTCACAATTCGTCACTTCACAAGCGCTACCCCTCAAGATTATCGCCTGCATTTGTCACACAACTTCCACTTGACTCTCACAACTCCCTTACCCTCAAGCGGAGACTTCGGTCACTAAAACAACTGTAAACAACTTAGAACTTATGAACCCGTGAATACACTACTAATCACTTAACCGAAGTGTTTTTGTATCCGTAAGTCGTTGATTTGATATTTGGTACAATGGGTACCGGGGACTCTTTCTCCGGGGTAAAGCGGCCGGGGCGTGAAGCTGACCACTCACTTCCAGCTAGTGCCGAGGTCAAGAAAATATGGATCTACACATCCATTCCCTCATACGCCTTCATGGCGTAGTGCTTAATTAGTTAAGAAAAGGGACAACTTTACTTTGCTTTACATGAACTGTCGACATAAGTTCGTTTTAGTAGAGTCCAGGTCAGGTGGGACGGAAGTGTCACTGACCCAGCAGGCGAATATGATTTTTTCTATGGAAAGAGAACTGAAAATCATGAATTAGGTACAGGTTTCTTTGAACATAAGAGAATCATAACAACAGTTAAGAGGGTAGAGTTTGTTAGTTATAGGGTGTCGTACACAATACTAAGAGGTCGCTGGCGTGATATCACTGTTCTGCATGTTCATTCTCCAACACAGGAAAAAATTGGTGACATGAAGAAGAGCTTACACGAGGAACTATGACATGTATTCATTAGTTGGAATGTTACCAAGCAACGGCTAAGCAAACAGACGTCGCTAAGAAGGAATTCAATGTGTGAGGGCTTATAACCAACTGCAATTGCAATAGAGACGGCCAATAAATCCAATCATCAAATCTAGAACCCACAATTATTCGTCACGCTGAACCCTGATATGTGACAGTATATTCAGGCACTGGCAGATGTTTCAACAAAGAGAGTTATCCGGTCGATCCAGGTTACATTTTAATCAGGTTTCTAATATGTATAAAAGCCGCACATTTATGAGACCCCATGGATTCTGCCAGCCCTATTCAGGTCGGAAGGGTATGCATTTTCATGGAGTTTCAGTGCCAGGACCATAATGTTTGACCTCAGTTTCTTTCTCTCCTGCGTTTTCTCGACAATGACCTCTGGCACTAACCTGACTCTCATTAATTTTGCACTGGTTAGAACACTACTGTCACGTGGTCATGTCTAAAGCGACACTCTATTTTATCAATTAAACGCAATTATGCAGTTCCCCTTCGTTATTCTCACGAAGTGACGTATTGAAAACTATGCATTTGGCGGGGGTTTGGTCACTTGACCCTCTGACATTGCCTGCCCCGGGTCAATAAAGCGGCGGGGTCTCAGATCACGTGGTGTAACTATTGCATGACGTCATACAGGCTGTACACCTGTCAGATGCTGTACCCAACCTCGTTGCCTGAAGGCTATGAATGCGTGGGACGGAAAACTGCCAGAAGGCAACACGAAAAGGCTGTGTTTGCCAACGAACTGATCGCCACGGCATCTTTTAACCTTAGAAATAAACCACAAGACAGGAGAGAGGAGAACAGAAGGAACAGAGAAAGAGAGAGAGAGGGAAAAGAAAGAAAAGCGAGATAGTGAGAAATATGGTGGGAAGGAAATAAGGGAAGATGAAAGAGAGCAAAAAAGAAAGAATGGATGAAAAGCAGAACGAAAGAAAAGGGAAAAGAAAGCGAGAAAGAAACAAAGAAGGATAGAAAATGAGCCAGAAAATATTGATAAGAAGAAGAAAAGACAGACGTAGACGAAAACAAGAGAAAGAGGGGAAGACATCTACTATGTTGAGTTTCTTAGAAAGAGCTAAACTCAATCATTGGACCAGTGGTTAGCTTCCTGTAAGGGACCCAACAGAGTAACTAGGTGTCTTTCTCCCCTCACCTGAGGACGGAAACAGATGCAGTTTCTGAAACGTTCTGTTCTCTGGTTTCTAGAATACCGGACGAAGGACCAAGTACAAAAACCCAAAATTCTGAGTGTTACACACCATCGTCAGAACCTTTTAGTATCTACATGACTTCGTGTATTGTCTATTTAGCTGCACTGTCAAAGTCTCACACTACAGCGTCTAATGGTGGGGTGGCTGGCGAATAATAAACTCTATACATGCAAGGAGGTGGCTGCTGCGTGATTTCAGATAATATCCTGGCATCCTTGCCTGAAGGGACTGAGGAAGGCCACGAGGGACCTCAGAGCAGCCGGTGTCTCGGTTAATCCCACCGCCATCTCCTGAATAAGAACCAGGAACGTTATTGCTGGAAGCAGCTTGTCCGCAGCCCTAAAACTAACAACAGACGATTTATTCCCCAATATTCACAACTCAGAATCATACTCCCACTGAATGCCATGTAATCTACGTGATGTGGGTCTTTACAGAAAATTTAATTAGAGAGATGGTGTCTGTGTAAGATTTGAGGTTTTCACGGCGGAGACTATGAAGGATGCCGTCTTCTGGGATGTGGCGTCTTGTAGATCTTGTGTGAACCGACGTTCCTTCGAAACTGCAGCCATCTGCTCACGCTGGTTCCTCGCTCGAGGATGTCTCTTCCGTGAAGATTGAAGCGATACGTTCCTCCGAAAATACAGCTGGTACCTCGCTCGCGGATTTTTCTACCTTGAATATGGAGGCCATACATTCCTCCGAAACTGCAGTCATCTGTCCACGCTGGTTCCTCGCTCGCGGATGTTTCTTCCGTGAAGATGGAAGCGATACGTTCCTCCGAAAATACAGCTGGTTCCTCGCTCGCGGATTTTTCTACCCTGAATATGGAGGCGATGCGTTCCTCCGAAACGTCGGTTCACACAAGATCTACACGGCGCCACATCCCAGAAGACGGCATCCTACATAGTATCTGTACTTTAAAATTGCTGGTCCCTCATAAAGCGGATTTGGATTCGATACTAAGTTCATGTGTGTCAAGAACATCACTGAGAGAGCGCTATTGTAAGATACGTCGTTACGTCATCACTAGAAAGTTACGAGATTCTGTCATCAGCGTGCAATTAGCATCGCGTTTCGCATACCACAGATCTCGTCGAACGCACGTGACTTCTGTTCGCAATGGTTTCCTGCTTAAAGTTCGTAGTCTCCACAATGATATTTCAGACAAGGAATAGCAGAAACTTTTGCTTTTATGCAAATTTATTATCTCATGAGTGCAGAGTAGTTTTCTATTTAATTACGTTACACTTAAATAATGAGGAGTCGGTCACGGTAGCCGAGCGGTCTAAGGCATGAACTGTCTTGGCTCTCTCGGAAGTCGGGGATTATGGGTTCGAATCCCACATAAGGCATGGGTGTTCGGTTTGTATTTGTGTTGTCCTGTGTTTAGGTAGAGGCATTGCGACGAGCTGATCACTCGTCCAAGGAGTCCTACCGTCTGTAAAATGATCATGAAACTGAAAATCAGAGGCCAGGGCCCAAGGGGGCTGTAGAGCCAGTGAAAGGAAAATGAAGAAGGGGCTTTTGTAAATGGAAACAAGGGTTCCAAAACACGAGGAAACCAGAGCTAATGTCAGATTTTCAATGTAATTGTTCCATTCTGTTAGTTATATTGAAATGACATTTAAGGATATTTATCCCTGTTTTCATACACATCAACTGTTGTACCAACACCATAGTAGACTGGGTAGCATTCCTTCATATTAGGATGGTCCCGGGTTCAATCTCGGCCTGGAGACCGTCTATCCAGACTTAGTTATTTTGAGGTTTTCCTAAGTCAATCCAGGCAAATGCTGGGATAGTATCTCAAATTAGGCCACGTCCGCTTCCTACTACGTCACTTCCAAGTCATTATTCAGAAGTCATTTTATTGCACGCTACGTGGTCTGAGCCACTAACGCCGTCACCAAATAAAAAAAAGAATTAAATGCATGGTTGTAAAAAAGTAAAAAGTAAAGCTATCCCTGTACCAGGCCGTGAAGGCCCATAGGGTTGTGAGACTTTGAGGGTCCCACATTATCTAGACAATCGGCTCAAAGATGGCGGTAAGGTTAAATGCATGGTTGTAATAGGATTTATTTAAAACAAATATTAGAGTAGCGTAGTTGGTTGAGTCATTATGCTACAAGCCGTAAGGTCGCGGGATCGCATCCCGATGAGGTGGATTTTTCAGTTTATTTAATCCTTCCAGCAGCAGTATGGCCCTGGGGTCGGCTCATCCTCTAACAGAAATGAGTACAAGGAATCTTCCTGGGGGTAAAGGGCGGCCGGCGCATAAGGCTGACAACCTCACAGCCATCTGCGAGCCGATTGTCTATAGAATGTGGCAGCCTCAACATCTAAGAACCCTAGGGGTGTTCACGGCCTGTTAAAAGGATACCTTTATTTTTTACTTTTACTTACTACGATTTTAATCAAATCGCAAAATTTACATCACATTTCTTCAGGACAGTTCGTCATTGCGTACTGTGCTTCATATACAGCATGGACATGACGAGAAATCCTCGCACGGGATGATTCACTGAGGCGTGCAACGTATCAGATTTCAGTCTAGTAATTACTAAACGTGAAGTAGGATGACGCTGAACGCTTCTGTTCAGGGAAACCAGGAAACCCCCTGGCCTCTCTCATTGGAGCCATAAAAGGTGAGATGAAGGCTTACAGAAGAAACTCAAGAAATACATTTACATGTAAATGGAATATAAAAAGTGGCACACTAATCTAATATACTCTTTCCTCAGGGATGGTTTATAGGGATTGCATTTATCTAAGAATCTCGTAAGAATGACACCTTTCTTGTTTCCAGCAAATGGAAAGTCCAGTAAAGGTAAAGGCTTAAAGGTTTGTGAGACGTCGAGGCTTCCATATTTTCTCTTGACAGTCGGATCACAGATGGCGGTAAGGTTGTCAGCCTTATGAGCCGGCCGCTCTTTACGCCCCCAGGAGGATTCCTGGTACTCATTTCTGTTAAAGGTTGAGTCGACCCCAAGACCATAGTGCGGCTGGAAGGATTAGGCAAATTTAAAACTTCAATGACCCATCAGGACTAGAACTCGCGACCTTCCGGCGTGTAGCATAGTGTGCCAATTAACTACGTTACCGCGTGCCCCCTAGAATCTCCAGTATCTTGTGCTTTTGAAAGCAGGTGACCCTTACGGCACTAAAACGTTGTTTTACAGAAGAAAGTGCAACCCGAGAAGCCGAATTAATTAAGCAATGGTATATTCGGAATATAGACCCATTCGGATCAATCAATTAAAAAAATGTTTAGTAAAACTGTTTATTTATATGTACATTTTAAATATAAAAAATCGACCGGAACTCCCGGATGTTCGACTACCCGTCGGGCTCGGAGCAAGCTCTAACAGGGTTACGTCTTTCACCGTCCAGAAAGGTAGTTGCATTAACACACAGTCACGTGCAGGGGCTTTGCGCGTGACTTATAAGACGGGTTTTGGATTGGATGATCGGAATTACTGACACCTTATACTCGTACACACAGTTCGTGACTACGGGCAATACAGCGCTATCCCTGATCTACACACTTAACGGTTCACCGTTACACACGCACTAGGATTCTCAGTCTTCACTAGTCGTATCCAGGCAACGGATTTATAATAGTTTCACTGTCACATCAGATCACACATGACGTCTTCTTTTCACAGCGTAATTAATTTCTTGCCATTCCTTTTCAATCAGCTTAGACTACCATCTCCAGAACTCGATCAATTTCTTGACAACTCTCTCAAACGTCAAGTCAAAGTCACATTGCGACTGACGGTCAGTCAGTCTGTCTGCCTTGGTGTCGAGGCCCGATTGGGGCTCATGACAAGATTTTTTTTTTCTTTATATGAAATTTACTGTCCTCTTCATTTGGGGCGCCCTCTCTGACGAGAGGTCGGGTCTGTCATTTGTCAGTCATAATCTGTGTTAGTAATCAAGTCAAAGTCACATTGCGATTGACGGTTAGTCAGTCAGTGAGTCGTGGTGTCGAACCCCATTTTGGGTTCATGACCAGATATTAATTATTACCGTTTGACAGTTACGGCCTTGCTTATGTGGGGCGCCCTCTCTGACGAGAGGACGGGTCTATCTTTTGTATATGCTGCTGGCCCTTGCCAGTGCAGTATTTCTTGGGTCCAAGTCCCTTGGAACTTGCGACCATATTTTAGTGTCTCAGATTTGAGACTTCCCTTTCCGTCGCCTCTTACGACTCGCAGTAATACCTTATTTGTCCATTTATAACTCCTCGGGACGGACCACGTAGAAAACACAGCCTCTCTATTGTTGAGAAGGCTTGCTTAGTGATCCGTTGCGTAACAACGGAAGCCCTATTGTCGCGCGCCTCCGCTTCCGCGGGAATGTGTTTACCCTGTTTCAAAAGAATTTATTTTTACTGCAAGGAAGCAAAATAATTAGAATAAATTCGTAATTCTTGGAGGTGCTGATTTCCCTTTATGTGTATGTCAGTTCTGATTACTGGGAGTTCTGATTGACGTGGGTTCTGGCTGCAGTGGCTCCACTCTAACTCTAATTCAGAACCGAGATCATATTTTCCCCATATATACAGAGCAGCATACCACAGAGGTATCAGGAAAAGACCGGTTCAAATATCGACCACTGATCCGGTATTCTCATGTTATCGTTCAGTCCTTCGAGGCGAAACACAGTCTTATTTTCCTAAAATAGGCCCTGATCGATTTGTCCACATTCTCTCAGTCTATTGTTCGTACTTGTTCTCACGTTGTGTTAGCTATTACAGGACAGGTTTATGGATTTGGCCTCTGAGTTCAGAGTGTGTAGAAAATTAAGCTGTAGCTGGGCAGTGGTTGGAGTTGCATTGTGGGAGGTAAGGTGACGTACTGTAACAAGAGGCCTGCTCTAGTTCATATGCAGACTAAAACCTTATTTCAGATAGCAGTAAAATGTAAAATAGTCCATGTGCTTAATTAATTAAACAACACATTTATGGGATAAGGGGAGTATAGCTCCACCATTCTTGACCTCGGCACTTGATGGGGAGTGGTCAACTTCACACTTCGGCTGCTTTATCCCTGAAGAAAGAGACCACAGTACCCACTGGATAGGAGGCTGACTGGACCCCAGAGCCGGTTTCAATGCTGTAGAGCAGCGCTGTCCAACGTTCTTATGTACTCGGGCACAATTCACTGATGCCTATGGAGGTGTGGGCGCCACTACACACTACTACTACTAGTACCTGTACTACTACTACTACTACTACTACTACTACTACTACTACTACTACTAATAATAATAAACAATAATAATAATTATAAATAATAAAGTTTTTCGAAAATATTTAACAGTACACAGACGTTCAAAAATGTCTCTTGTCTTACAATTTGAATTAATATTAAAAATCAGCTCAATTATATGTGGTTACGGAGGGCGCCAGAAAAATATACCGCGGGCGCGTTGGACAGGGCTGCTGTAGAGCAAGGAAAAGTCGGTCACGGTAGCCGCGCCGTCTAAGGCATGAACAGTCTTCGCTCGCTTGGACGCTGGGATCGTGGGTTCGAATCCCACTCAGGGCATGAATGTTTCGTATGTGTATTTGTTCATTTTGTGTTTGTGTTGTCCTGTGTTTAGGTAGAGGCCTTGCAACGGGCTGATCACTCGCCCAATGAGTCCTACCCTCTGTGAAAAAATGATCACGGAACTGAACAAGAGGCCTGGGCCCTAAATGGAGTGGAAGAGCCACTGGGAAAAAAAAAATGAATAGAGAAATTCTCTTGGCCTTGCGGGGAATAGAACTCCAGACGTTATCTATACTGACTGAGTTATCTCGACGACATATTTCAGTTGGCAGACTCGACCATTGTGTGCTCCCTGACTAACAGATTCACAAGCAGACAAACTGGACAACTGTCTGAGTAACTAGGTAATAAATTAAATATTCTTATTGATGGCATGGTCTTGTTTTCCCGAAACGTCCCCCGGAAACCAGACTGGTTTAGGGTGAACGGAGCACGCATTTCCGCACCAACAGTTCCTGGAAAAATCAAGGGGATGCCTGATAAGTTGCTTTCTCTGGAAATGGAAAGAAGGAATGGAGCCTGTCTCATGACTTGTGAGGTCACGACATGCTACAGCCTGGAAGTATACGTACTAGGGGAAGCATGAAGCACACTCGTATATTTCGTGCAGCTACATCAAAATGTTCCGACCACTGACGAGTTCACTTAACAAGGGGAAGAGGAGAGAAGTTTCTGAAACCGAACTTCTGCAGGAAATTCTGGACGTAACAGAAATAACACAAAGTTCCCATTATTCACAAGATAATTAAACAAGGAGTCGGTCGGTAATAGCAATAGATGTTTAGTTATTTAAACTAAATTCGTTTTTGTTGGGCGGGTTCAAGTGAGAGGCTGATTATAACTGTGGATAGGAAATTTTTAGATGTTATTACAAATATTTAATTTGCATGTATATTTATTAGTCTGTAATTCATATGAACGCCGATTACAGTGACCGCGCGGTGAACTGCATGTACTGCTTTCGCCCGTTCGAATACTGGGATCGTGGGTTCGAATCCCACTCGAAGCATGGATGTCTGTGTGTTGCGATGGGCTGATCCTCCGTCCAAGAAGTCCTACCGACTGTGTATAGGAACAATAAAGTGAAAAATTGATTAGGGTCTAAAGGGCTATAGAGCCATAGAGAGAGATCATTCATATAAACAGTTCTGTAAGGTCCTTGGAACAGCCAATTTTGTCCTTCACCACAATTATCTGATTTTGTGTTTAGTGTGCGCGCGCGTGTGTGTGTGTGTAACTAAGCTGTTAATAAATCCAATCATCCGAACTAGAATCCGTCATTTCGTCACGCGTACCCCTCTACAAGTGACAATATGAAGTTTCAGGCAACCTGTACCAAACATTTTGTAACTGAAATATTTTTTTTTGGAAATATATTTGTTAAAGTAAATGCTTTTGTTTTCACAATCTCGTTTTAGCAAACGCGAGAAAGGTATCAAATCTGAGTCATTAATCTGTTGGCGCTCTAAAACAGATTTTTTTATATTTTTTCATGTTTCAGCTGAGAAATTTTCATGCAGAAGTACTACATTTTACACTGCGTTTAAAGTGCACTCTTCCAGTTCAAGAGCGAGTACAGATATACGCTGAGATCAAAAATATTCAATTTAACTGAGAATAGAAAGACAAAAAATAAATCGTGACGAACGTATTGTGGCGTATAGACCCGTTACTAAGCAGTGAATTTGTAAACAGAGGCTGTTGCCGGGTAACGCCCGCAACATACACGCACGCAACAACAGAAGAACGGTGTTTTCTATGCGGTCCGAGCTGCGATCGTTGCTATGCAACGGCGCGGTAAACACGCCTATACAACAATAGAGGGGCTGTATTTTTTGCGTGGTCTGTGCCGAGGAATTGTAAGTTCAGGTCCCAGTGTGGAGGCGGTGTCGAATACCTCCACCGTATCCTTGCGAGTAGTAGGAGGCCACGAAACCAAGTGCCTGGAGGTATAACTGGACCACTGTGATCCTGGGGGATATAAATACGGGGATCTGGCCCTCTTGAATCTGAGACAGTAAAATATGGTCATGAGTCCCGCGGGACTCGGAACTGGGAGTGACTGCGTTGGGGAGAGCCAGCAACAATTGTAAATGATAGACCTACCCTCTCGTCAGAGAGGGTCTCACACAGGACAATGACCGCAAGTGTTTAGTTGGAAAAATTGTTGGTCGTGAGTCTCAAAGAGCTTGTCGCCAAGACGAACTGATTGGCGGTAAACCGCTAGTCTTACTCCATAGTTCAGTGTTAACCAGCGGTAAGTGGTGTGACCACGGAAAGTGAAGAATCTCCATTGTTATGATTCGTTACCACGAAACACTGCAGAAGAATAGCCATTGTTAAGAGCTGTTACCAAGCAACGACTAGTGAAAGCAGACTGAGAGGACTTAGTGTGTAAATCATCAACAGTGTTACAGTTATTTGTAGTTACTGTTTGTAAGTGGTCAATAAATCCATTCACAAATCCATACTCCAGCTATAGCTATTCTAAATCGTGATAATATTTTAAGAATGACAACAAATGAACTCCCTAAAATACTACTAAATTATGAACCCAGAGGACACCGAAGTATCCGACAATCCATAGCTGGACCGAAGGACCTAGTCATGTTGTATAACAACTAAAAATACAAATTATCTTTTCATGATTCCAGAGAAGCAAGTGTTTGGATAAAAACTGGGGATCATTTTTCTGTTCTGGGGATGAGCTGGGGCGAACTGGCCGGTCATTCTGCCTCTGAATCCGCCCTAGGATATACCGTACGCACTTTTCGTGATGGTGCTGCAGAGAAAGAGGTGAGGTAAGTATCTTTTATGTTAACGTTGTTAATGACAATTATAATTCTATTCATTAGTGAATAGAGGCCTATTGACTAGATCCAGCTGCTGACGTTAATACCAAACATATGACTAGACAAGGCTGACAGTGTAATGACAACCAGTCACACGTGGATTGCTGTATTCAGCTCTCAAAGCCCCGTGAGTAAACATAAGATGAACAAAGCGCAAAACTGTCGGTGCTATGGTTGGATAACTTAAAGCCGAGAAACTACTTTGAAGAACCAGGAGCAGATGGAAGACGAAGTTAAGGCAAATATTTCCCTTTGCTTAATTAATTAAACACCGCACCATGAAGATGTATGGGGGAGAGGTTGTATATATAGAATATTGTTGCACTTGGCACTAGAAAGAAGTAAACTGTCAGTTCCCCCCGCGCCGGTCGCTGTATCCTCGGAGAAACATCCTATTGTTTAGGGGGACGGTTGAGCCTCAGAGCCGGTCTGGACATTATGGAGGAGAAAAAAGTCTCGTTTCCTTGCCAGGAACTGAACACCGGCCGTCCAGCCCGTAGCCCCCGTCACTATGTCAACTGAGCTATCCCGGCTCCTGTAAATGAAAGAACACTGTTAGAATTTATCTTAAGGAAAAGGGTCTGAAGGTGTGGATTGGATTAACCTGGCTTAGGATAGTGACGAATTGTGGGCTTGTGAACAAGATAATGAAAGTTCAGATTTCGTAGAAAGCAGAGGATTTCGCAGCGAGCTGAGCGACAGTAATATCTCTAAACAATACTTCTTCTCCATGGAGTTGGTTACTGGATAACAATGACACAAATATTTTGAGGGAACGTGTGGTTTCATAATCCACACAGATCACTGCTTCGTATCCTTACTTCATCCGTTTTCCTGAATAAAACTGGTAGCGTTCCTGAAGAACACTGTCAGGTTTCCTGAAGAATACTTAGCGTTCCTGAAGAACAATCAGTGTTCCGAAGAACACTGTCAGCTTTCCTGAAGAGCACTTAGCTTTTCTGAAGAAGACTGTTAGTTTTCCTGAAGAACACTCTTAACTTTCGCCAAGGAACACTTAGCGTTCCTGAAGATCACTGTTAGCTTTCCTGAAGAACACCGTTAGCTTTCCCGAAGAACACTTAGCGTTCCTGAAGAAGACTGTTAGCTTTCTTAAAGAAGACTGTTAGCTTTCCTGAGGAACACTCTTAGTTTTCCTGAATGCCACTATCAGTTTTTCTGAAGAACACTCTTAGCGATCATGAAGAACACTATTAGCTTCTTGAAGGACATTATTAACGAAACGCATATGTATGTCCGTTCGTTCTGTAATTAGGAAACAACCATCAGTATTACAGACAGCAATTAATCCATTTTCGTGAAAATCTGCCTGAACATCACGCCACCAGACACATTCTCATTTTTTCGTTATTTTCACTTTCTGTGATAAACAGTACTATCACAGTCATGCGAATTTATGAGGTGGCTCAGCACCAGCACCATGAAATGAAAGTCTGAATTCTTACATGCTGATAGATCTCGGAGCAAAGTAAATGTTTTTGGGTATTTCTGTTAAGAAGACAGAAAATAATAACGGGAGATTCTGCAGGATATTTTGGTGGCAAATTGCACCTTCACCTCGCAATGGTATATTCGTATTTCTCTTAATAACAACATTAGTGGTAGTAGGCTACCGGTGAGATGAATAGTTTTAAAATCCAAACAGTCCAGCTATTCAGAATCCCGAAATATAGTAATAACAGCGAATAATTTTTATAATTATAAGCTCTGTGCATAATTCGTCTTGGCTCTGAGCTGAAAAGCTGGAAGTTACGGCTGTTATGAAAGTGGAGAAGCTTCTGCAATCGGATTTCGTTTCATGGATGGTGACGTCAACAGTATCAATATTTAATCGAGTTCTTCACGGAATCTGAGTTATCGATTGTGAGGGCAGTCCACCGCACAGAAATGCAAACATCTCAAATAGTCACGTAAGTCATGTACAGAACATGGTAGCACAAGCAGCAATGCTTATCAAGGCATTCAAGGGGTACACTGTTCGAATCGCAGACAAGATTCCGATCATCCTGACCAACGATTTCCGTGATTTTTTCAGTTTCTGCATGCAAGCTCTGGGGTAGAATCATAAGTTAGGTCGTCATCCTTCTTGCGAATTCGTTATTTACTAAAAATAGACGTTACACAGGCTGATATACCGAAAAGTGGTTAAGAAAAGATAAAAGATAAACCGAGCACAAACATTTCTATATCTGGGTTTCATTTCTGTATTACATCATATCAAAAATACTCCGTGGTTTTAGTCCGCAAGCGAACTATATCGACCGAGAGACGGTCGTTTGTCGGCGAATTTAGTGCCAACTTTAGCGGATAGAGGGTGTCGCGTGGTCAGTGCAACGAATCCATACGGCCGTTAATTTCGGTTGCTATCCCAGAAATAACTCCTCAATTATCCTCAGGCGGCTGAGTAGACCCCGTTCCAGAACCACTACTTCTCACAAAATCTGGTAAGGTTGGGAATCGAACCTGTACCTCTGGATCTGTAGCCAAGAATTTAGTGACAACTTTAGCGGATAGAGGCTGTCGCGTGATCAGCGCAACGAATCCCTACGGCCGTTAATTTCGGTTGCTATCCTAGAAATACCTCCTCAATTATCCTCAGGAGGCTGAGTAGACCTCGTTCCAGAACCACTATTTCTCAGAAAATCTGGTAGCGCCGGGAATCGAACCCGTACCTCTGGATCTGTAGCCAGGAACTCTGACCACTAGACCACAGATTCAACCCTTCTTAAATATTTAAATCCCAGTGGTTAGTATACGTACCATCTACTTTAACATATCACAAATCTGCATTCTGCTTACAGAGAATACTTCTATGTTTTATACGGTTCTTACAATAAACAGCGATTTTTTCCCTCTACACAGTATTAAGTAGTTGATGTTTGTAGCGAAGATGTACGAGTACAAATTTACCTCTACCAAAAGGAAGAGTAAGCACTACCTGGGAACTTTTACAGCCGGAATAATTTCTTCCCCTTCCTTTTTGAATGTTGTGTCTTTAAATATTCCTTCCCCACAGTTTTTTCTCTGTCTCTCTTCTATTTTTAAAGGGTTAATAATGTTTAATTTGTCTTGTACCTCACCCTTCTCGTCTTCTGATTTAGCTTAGTGCTCAAGTATCAGCATTTTATTGGGTAACACTTCCTCTTTGTGGGAGGGCTAAGTACTTCAATGAATCAGCTGGCCATGTATTCAAGGCATTGTTCTCTCTGACGGACAGGCCAAATACAGGGGAAGAAACCTTGAAGAAAAATCAGGGGGAGACAGGATTCCATACTGATAACTAAGATGTCATAAGGAAGTGTTTCTCAAACGGTAAGACATCTTCCTTTAGTGGGTCTTAGCGTTCAGTTGAATATGAAATTAATTCTCGAAAGTAGGAATTAATTCATCCACAACGAAATTTTCGTGCAATCCGCAAAAAAAATATCTTTGTTGTGGAATACTTTCCTGTATGCTCTCTACAATGCAACAGTAAGGTCAATGGAGGCTATTGATAACAGACGTATAGCAATACAATATACAAAAATTGTTATAATTAAATTCTTAAGAGCTTACAATAATAATCAATATGAAACTGAAATTATACTTGTGTGACAATAGAAATACACATCTTGGAACAAGATAAGAACATTTCTACCTACGTTGAGACTGCGTTCTTTTGATAAAGTGACAGGTCGGAATGAAGACGAAAAAAGTTGATTATCAGAGGCCTGAGGAACGGAAATCCTAACAGAAAAATTTTGTCCATCCGGTTTGAGAATCTGTGCAATGGGACGGTATTCCCATATACATGACAAACAATAGTTGATTTCCGAACTTAGGAATAGAAGGACGGATCTAAAAACTCGGAATTATTTAACAAGCATCAGTCCTTGACACGGCATCAAACAGAAATGAGTACAAGGAATCTTCTTGCGGGGTAAAGGGCTGCCGGAGCGTAGAGCTGATAACCTCACCGCCATCTGTGATATGATTGTATAGAACATGTGAGGAGCCTCGACGTCTCACAAACCAATGGGCCTCCAAGAACTGTTACAGGGATTGTTTTTAACTAATAAAAACAATGTAATGAAGCAACTGTATATCTACCTGATGAAGCCCATATAAGATCGAAACATATTATAGTTGTGACATTTATAAAAGTACGATAAAGTAGCACACAGTCTACGAGCACAATAAAAAGTTGCACTTTAAGGCACCCCAACCAAATCAAATTATTAACTAATGCAGTAGGATATTGAAACATAATATTACCCACTCACACACTTCGCGGACAAGGTTCAGAGTATTTTAATTTTAATTATTATGGTATATATAATACCAATCGCGCTTTAAATAATATAAAACCAATTCGTATAATGACGCGAAATCACACAACAACACAACCTATTTTTCTTTTTCCTTTGGTGCTACAGCCCCAATTTGGGCCTTGGCCTACCTCCATAAAACTCTCCGTTTCACTTTGGTTCACTAGATCTTAGACATTCGGAAGGACTCCTTGGGCGGGTGATCAGCTCGTCGCAAGGCCTCTACCTGTACAGAAACACAGCAAATTTTGTGCGCACGCACGCACGCGCACACACAAACACTAAACATCCATGTCTTGTGTGGGACTCGAACCCACGATCACAGCTTCAGAGCGAGCGAAGACAGTGTATGTCTTAGACCGCTCGGCTACCGTCACCGGCTACGTAACTAACTAGAACAAGTTCAGAAGTGACTTCTTGTGACTTGTCACAGTGCACAAGTTCACTGCTCTCAACTTTTCACATAAATTCTTCTTCTTCGTTTCCCCTCCCTCCCTTCCCCTCCTTCTTATTCTTCCTCTTCCTCTTCCTCTTCCTCCACCTCTTTGATCGTTTAGGCTCTCTGGTCTGTTCTCATTCAGAATTAATTACAATATTACGAATCTTATATACCGTAGGATTTCTTGGAAGACGGATCAACCCCTGGCAAGTTCGTTACCTACGCAGAACAACATAACACCGAAGAAAGACAGACGGACATCGCCTTGAGTGAGGTAAAGGTAAAGTTGTCTCCGTGCTCAACTATTCAAGCACTACGCCGTGAAGTTGTATGGGGGAGTGGATGTATAGATCCACGTTTCCTTTACCTCGGCAGTAGCTGGAGGTCAGTGATCAGCTTCACGCTCCGGCCGCTTTACCCCCAGGGATAGAGCCCCCGGTACCGATTGGATAGGAGGTTGGGTGGACCTCAGAACCGGTCTGGACGACGTGGAGAAGAGAAGATTCTTGATTCTCTTTGGGCTCGAACTCTAACCCCTCGGTCGTCCAGCCCGTGTCCAGTCGCTATACTGACTACGCTATCCCAGCTCTAAATGCCTAGAGGGTGGTTCGAAATCACGAGCTCAGTGTTTGAGCGGTAAAAGAAATTTCGTGTGTTAGACGAGGTGGCACCTGTCATCCGCAATTAATATAATTAAATACCTTAAAAATTTAATCTCTAGCTTGTCTTTACAAAATCTGATGCGTCGTTCCTTAGTCTTGCGCGAAAAATCAACGGCAAAACGACATTGAAAAGAAGAAGTATGACGGTAATCTTTACTCTCACACATTTAGTTTCCTACACTTACTGACGCGGATGTAACTCTCATCACGTGACAATCTGTATTATCGTGCAACAGGCATAGGTCGATTTCTTTGAATCCTGAAATAACCATCTCAGTAACGTAACAAGGAATTTTCTTCTTCTGACCATGCCAGTGCGTGGAGGCTTCTGCCCATTCAAGATCATAATTCCAACTAGAAGAGACAATTATACAAAGAATATAAATTTGTGTGGCGCAATTCTATGGAAGGCCAGAACCGCCCAATTCAGCTGCAAAAGTTCAAAGCCTTTGCCTGTAGCCGTCATTCATCATTACGAGACACTAGCTTTGTTCATAATGACAAGAATAAGGGAACGCAGCAGCTGTGGCATCCGTGTCGCGTCACATAACACTGCAACCAGGACTTCGCAATTCTGTTTCATGTAAGTACAAACTTGTGACAGTTACTGATAAAGTCAGAGGTGTGACAGTTGTAGGAGCTAGCACAGAGATGTTTCAGCAGTGAAGCCATACTTCACATAACGTATTGATCAGTTACGAATTCTAGTTTAACTGAGAATTTATTAGCCTATAACAAAATAAATAATTGATTTTAGAATGTATATAGCTCGTATACATCCAGAATTACTGTGGTTTTTGACTTTGTTAATCGTCGGTATTCTAGAAACTAGAAAACACAACGTTTAGGAAACTGGATCTGTTTCCGTCGACACTCGAACATTTACTTATTACTCTGCTTTCAATAGAGTAGATTGTAAATTAGCAACCAAATTAAATAAAAAAAAGTGAAGGCGGGAGAGACAGACTATGTTCGGTCCCTTAGAAAGAGCTAACCTCAATCAACGATCAGTTTCTAGAATACCGGACGATAGACAAAGTCCTAAAAACCCAGTAATTCTGAGTATTATACACGGTCGTCAGTCCAGAGTCTTTGTCTTCACGTCTGCTGTCCAAAAAGAGAAAAATCGGAATATACAAATCTACAATTTTGCCTACATTTTTTTTCTGTATGGGTGTGAAACTTGGTCTCTGACATTAAGGGAGGAACATAGACTGAGGGTGTTTGAGAATATTTGGACTGGAGAGAGATAAAGTGACAGGAGGTTGGAGAAAGCAATGCATCTTAGAAAGATAGGATGGGATGGTGTGGATTGGATTGATCTGGCTCAGGATAGGGACCAGTGGAGGGTGCTTGTGAACACGATAATGAACATTTGGGTTCCATAAAATGCTGGAAAATTCTTGGGTATCTGTATAATTGGCGGCTTTTCAAGAAGGGTTCAGCTCCAGGAGAGATACACCATTGTCAGAACACTTTACAATCTACTCCTATGAATTGTAACCAGTACAGCCGTTGCTATGAAATAGACGAATTAACAGCCGTCCAGTGCTACTCAAGGGATGGGTAAACGTGTTCTCGCCGCAAAGAGTACGCAAGCAACAATCGAAATATTGTTGGGCTATAACGATGGAAAGGATGTTCTCTGTTGGGTCCGTCCTGAGGCTATATAACGAGGACCCCAGGCCAGCTGAAATGATAATTGAGGGGTCTCTCGAGACGGCAGTCAAAGATGATTCAGGAGAGATTGCAAGAAAGGAATTAGGCTGTGCGAAGAAGATGTTTGTGTGCCGCAGTTACAGTGAGATTGTTATAAATACTGTGTTAAAATCCGTTGCCAGGATAAGACTACTGAAGACTGAGAACCCTTGAGTGTGTTTAACGGTGAACTGTAAAGTGTGTAGATCAGCGATAGCGCTGTATTGCTTGCAGTTCCGAGTGGTGTGTATAAGGAGTCAATTAATCCAATTCATCCAATCCAAACCCCGTCTAATTGCCACTCCTACACGTGACATTATACAGGACAGTAACTATAAGCGAGCGGTAGTGATCAGAAGTACCCAGTTTGAATTTCTGTCTGGTTACAGAAATAAATTTTATCATTTTTCTGCTCAATCTTCTGTGTTAATTTTGTAATAGGAATATGAAACAGGTCACTATCGCCTTTTTCGAGATGTTTCCCTGTTCGCCATCACAGATCAGCTACCAGCGAGCAGGGTGTTTTAGCGGCAACGCTCTGGACATGAATTCTATAGAAGCTCGGTTCGAATCTCGACTGAGACATCGGCTATGCTGTCTGAGGTTTTTCCTGTTTTTTTTTTTTTTTCAAAACGTGCAGGATTAAGTACTCCGATTTTGTCATGGCCACTTCCAAATCATTGCTCATTAATCGTTGTGCCTCACTATTTATTCCATAAGCTTACATCTTCGCATTATAAGCCACATCAGTGGATCAGTTCTCATCTAACTCGTTGATGCTACATTGGAAATAGTGTCGTTATACAATAGTTCATTAAATCGAATACAGGTCTAGAGCCTTAAAGGTGCAAACACTTACTCGTTGAAATTTTTACAGAAGGAATATTTATGATACTTTTTTAGTTATGATCACTTATTTCATTTTCCTAAGGTTTGTGTCTATGGCTGATTCACCGCAGTGTCCGGCATTGTCCAATGTCTGACGTATAAGCAGTATTCAGAAGTCTTTTTTTTACTCAACCTCTATTCACGTTTTCAAATAGTTTAGTAACAATGTACTATCAATAAAGTTAAAGAAATTAAAGCTCTCCTCCTAACAGTTTGTGGAGATCCACGTAGAGGGTCCCATATTTTTCTAAACAACCAGCTCACAGATGGCGGTGAAGATGTCAGCCTTACGTGCCGGCAGCCCTTTACACCCACGAATATTTCTGGTACTCATTTCTGTTAGAGGCTGAGTCGACACCAGGGCCATAGTGCGGCTGGAAGGATTAAGTCAATCGATAAATATAATGACACATCGGGAATAAAACCCGCTACCTTCCGACTTGTAGCATAGTGCCTGACACAACTACGCTATATCAGGGGTCATGATTGAAAGCAGAAATCTCTAAACACTAAAACTGTATGCTAAACTTCTATGTAATGACAACCAATAAGAAAGAAGGCATGGAGCAGGGCCCACCCCCAGAATATTGTGAACAATATGTTAAATTGTTGCAGTGTAATGGAATAGTTTCCGCGATTTCGTGCGGAATCAAATCTCATAATGAGGAAACATAGAACCGAATGCAAGAGCAGCTGGGATAAATTTGCTAGGCCTGAGAGGGATTCGTGTTTGACTGTGGATGATGAATTAGAGGCGGTACTGGACGTGGCGGATTTAGCAATTCTGTTTATCTGGATTGACACTGTACCATGTTGACCTGAATACTCTGGATACTTCACAGACGCCAAATGAACGTCGCAGAAACTTGATTGGTACTTGTAATACTGAACAATTAATATTTTCATATTCCTTCCAGTCGCACTATACTTGTAGACCTAGTGTCGACAAACGTCCAACAGAAATGAGTACCAGGAATTTTCATGGGGGTAAAGGGCAGCCGGTGCGTAAGGCTGACTACCTTACCGCCATCTGTGAGCCGATTGTCTATAGAAAATGTGGAAGCCTCGACGTCTCACAACCCTATGGGCCTCCAGGGCCTGTTACAAGGGATATCTTTACATTTATGGATTATGTGGATAATATTAATTTCTTATATCTCAATATGTATACATATTTTTGGCGTAATCAGATATCTGAGTGAGACCAATCACCAGCTTATGAATATCATCATGTGCATTTATGCGGGAAGAAAAATTTCTTTTGCCCACGCCAAATTCTCCATACCTCACCAGTGGGAACATTCAATGAAATCGTTACAAGGGGGGACGTTGGAAAATGTCATAGGAGTAATACTAGAATCCCCCACCGTTTATCTAAAATTTCCCCTTAAACGATTTTAACCAATCGCTGAGTAGGTGTCCATAGGATATAGACCGTTCTTGCAACAGCATACCCTCTGCGTAAAGTAACCTACAATATCCATTACCGAGATGTGAGTTAAAGAAGGGGAATATCACCCCTACAACCCACACGATAGTGGTAGCCTCCTTGAAGTTCCCCTTCCACTAGTTATTTAGGCATAGACCAATGGAGGCATCGGGACGCTGTATGACGTCAAAGACGCCCCCTACGTCAGTAGACTTTGGATCAATAATTTGAGTTTGGAGGGTTTTGGCCAGAGAAGGGGAGGAACCTTCGGGTCTTATCGGGCTCCCAGCTTGTATTTTAACTGTTACAGACACTAACGTGTAGAGGGTTGCTTTCACACATCTATTTAAATGCTATATATTATAATAGTAACAACTCTGGGTTAGGTCGTGAAATCGCTGGTCTGTTTCTGGTTGTGAAGAGAGACAGTGCAGGTGTTTCCGTGGCTCGCGCAGCGGCAAGGCTTCTAACGCAGTGGCAGCTGGGTAAGGTGAGTGTAACACAATCTGGCTGTAGAACTTTTATACGTCTATTTGGTTATTTAACTGCGCTGGATCAACTGCGAAGTGTATAGAGTGTGGCACTGGATGGAAATAAATAATTCAGTAGAACAGTTAGCAAAATTTTCCCTTCTGGCCCGCCGTTCTAAAACGTAAAATTTAAAATGCACAAAATTATAATTTTGTCTGTAGCTTTGTATGGGTGTGAAATTTGATCTCTGACATTAAGGGAGGAAATAGATTGGCGTTGTTTGAAAACAGGGTGTCGAAAATAATATTCGGATCGAAAAGGGATGAAATGATGAGGTTGGGGAAAATGCACAATGAGGTGCTTCATAACACGTAATCTTGGGCAAATATAATCAGAATAATTAAGTCAAGGAGGATGAGGTCGGCAAGGAATGTAGCACGCATGGAAGGGAATAGAAATGCATAAAGTGTTTTCGTGGGAAAGCCAGAAGGGAAGAGACCAGTAGACATGCTTAGACATTCGTGGGCGTATAATATTAAAACGGATCCTAGATAGATAAGATGTGGTGGGATGGGATGGATTTGTCTGGTTTAGGACAAGGAAGATTGGAGGGCTCTTGTGAACATGGAAATTAACTTTCGGACTCCATAAAATGTTGGAACGTTCCTGAGTAGTTAAGCGACTGCTAGCTTCTCCATGCAGTTGGAACAGGTAGCTGTGGGGTAAGTGTGGGATATACTATCATTTGTCTAGGGAGAATGCGAAATAACTTATCAATGATAAGCTGTTCTCTGCGACAGTTTTCTGTAAGTTATCTTTAGAATTCAAAATACATCTATGCTGAAGTATTTATCTCTCTGTGGAGCAAGTGAGTGACTTCCAAACATAATAAAACTCTAAGATCAGCTAACATTCTTTCTTATTATCTCCACTCTACCTAACACTGACAATATACGAATATGTTCAGAAAAGCTGAAAGTAATTTGTTAGACCTGCTCACAGATGGCTCTCTTATTAGTTAAAGTGGGACCGAAGTCTGGTCTAGTGCAGTTCTGCTAAGCGTATTACTTAATTCTGAAAGTAGAGAAACAGGCCAGGAGGCCCATAGGGTTGTGAGATGTTAAGGCACCCACATTTTCTCTAGACAATCGGCTCACAGATGGCAGTAAGGTTGTCAGCCTTATGCGCCGGCCGCCCTTTACCCCCCAGGAAGATTCCTGGTACTCATTTCTTTAGAGGCTGAGTCGACGCCAGGGCCATAGTGCGGCTGGAAGGATTACGTCAATTGAAAAAATCCTCCTCATCGGGATTCGATCCCGCGACCTTCCGGCTTGTAGCATAGTGTCTCAACCAACTACGCTACCGCGTGCCCCATTTAATTCTGAAAGGAAAAAAATTAGTTTTAACTAAATATCTTTCAAAGGAATCTTGCACACTTTTAATCTTGTTTGATTTCTAGATAATATATTGGTAAGTGATAATATTGGTAGTAATTAGTGTATGTAAAGTAGCATTAATCACATTATTAGAAGTTGTCTTGTTTTGTCTTTCTTTTGTCTGTATCTTTGTTCCTGCTTGCGTTATAACTGGCCTTAGGGGTGTTGAGTGGGCATGTAAATATAAAATGATTGGAAAAACTGATTACTAGCGTTATGTGGGACAATGATATTTAAGTGGGTCTGGAAAAATAGGATGAGGATGTATGGATTGGATTAATCTGGTTATGGATAAACATAAGCGGCCTCCGTAGTCTAGGGGTAACGTTCCCACCTCATGACTCAAGGTACGCGGGTTCAAACCCGGCGGAGGTCGTGAAATTTTTAAGGGCGGAAAAATTCAGGGAACAAGTCCTCCGGGAGGGATTTTAAGCCGTGGGTCCCGTGTCGTAGCTTTACGGCACGTAAAAGAACCTCATGCCTCAAGGAGGCCTCTGAGCCAAATTATAAAGGACATTTCCCGCCCAACAATAGTCTCTAATGCCTCTGGTAGATGGGGGAAGTTTCTAGATACCGATGAGCCAGTAGAGGCCAAACTCGCTGGCTGAATCGGGACTGATGGCACGCACCAGTATCGGTAGGGTATAGAGACTGGTAGAATATCACAGGGGGGCGTACAATAGACCACTGGTCGCGGTGCATGGGGAACCCACCCCCTCCAATAATAATAATAAATATAATAATATGGATACAGATTAGAGGCGGCTCTTGTGATCTCGGTAATGAACCTTCAGTTTCCACGAAATGCTAGGAATTTATTGAGTGGCTGATCAACTGTTGGCTTCTCAATGTCTCGGCTCCATGGAGTTTGTTAGTTAGTTCTTAACAAGGTAAAGCGGTTCCTGTGCTTTATCAATTTAGCACTACGCCACGAAGGCATATGCGGGAGTGGATGTATAAAAAATGGTAAAATTAGCCCTGTAATAGGCCGTGAAGGCAAATAGGGTTGTGAGATGTTGAAGCTCCCGCATTTTCTAAACAAGCGGCTCACAGATGCCGGTAAGGTCAGCCTTACGCGCCGGCCGCCCTTTACCACGAGGAATATTCCTGGTACTCATTTATGTTAGAGGCTGAGTGGACCCCAGGGCCATAGTGCGGCTGGAAGGATTAGGTCAATTGAGATGTCCACCTCATCGGGACTCGAACTCACGACCTTCCGGCTTGTAGTATAGTGCCTCAAGCACCTACGCTATTTCCTACTCACAGAACAACAAAAACACACAATAAAAGCACATAATACAGACATCCATAGCGTGAGTGGGATTCGAACCCAATATCCTAGGTTTCGAGGGAGAGAAGGCAGTTCATGCCTTAGACCGCGAGACCACTGTGGTCGGCCTAACAGGCTAATTCTCTCACGAAATATCTAATTAGCTGACAGAAATCGGCGAACTCACTCATTGATGCAGAGCATTTCCTATGAGTTATGGAAGCGATGAAGAAATTTCCTAGGCTCGAAGCAACGTCAGAATCATACAAAATCTTGCCAATATGTCGCAACGTAAGTCCGTCCACCTATTTAATATTTGTTAATTATTACATTCTTCTGGCCTAGAAAACCGAAATTAACCCCTGTGGGATCCGTTGCGCTGCCCACACGACACCCTCTATCCGCTAAATTTGGCACTAATTTCACCGACAAGCGGCGGTCGCTCGGTCGGTATTGTTCGTTTGCGGAATAAAGCCACGGAGTCTTTTTTATTGCATTCTCATCTGCCAATGCCTATTAAGACGTATTTTCTCATGCATCTTCCTGTCAAAAATTTGTATGTGTTTCTTGTTCCATCATTGTGGATCACTTTTGCCGCCTTTCTCAGTCTTACTGATTTAGTTAACCTGGGAAAGGTGTGCGTCTTATTGCGTTAGCAAAGACAAGTTGCAGAAATGAGAAAATTAACGCCGACATATCTGCCTGTTCGCAATTATCAACTCGAGAACCCACCCACTCACTCACTCACTCATGGAGCTGAGCCCTTTTTGAGAAGCCCCCAAGTAACACTACTCAAGAACTTCCCAGCACTTTATGAAACCCGAAGTTTCATTATCGTGTTCACAAGAGCCTTGCACTGACCCCTGTCCTGAGTCAGATTAATCCAATCCATGCCATCCTAGCCTATCTCTCTAAGATCAATTTTAATATTGTTCAGCCATCTACGCCTTGGTCTTTCCTGTGGTCTTTTTCCATCTGGCTTTCCCACCAATATCCTATACGCATTTCTCCTCTCTCTCATACTCGAGAACCCATTCTCATAAAGTTGTGAGATTTATTAAAATTTGTCGAATTGTTACGTGTTTGAACCCACTCTTCACATGGAGACATTTCTCCGCATGTTTGTAGCATTATTAACCATACAGTCATCGAATTTGAAAAAAAAAAATATTTAGAACAAAAGATGTCGAGAGAAATGAAACGTATGCGTTATATCAAATACCTTTTTACTTATGTGTTACCGTTTGCGAGACGATTAAACAAAATGGAGCGAATGCGCCAGAAATGTTATGCTATGCTTGCACTTCATAATTTGTTTATGTTGCTTTATCTTGTGTAGATAAATGCATTATAAAGGATTGGGCCTCATATACAGTGTGTAACAGAAACGTGAGGAAAAAATTTTGGGGACGAATTCAACATAAGAAAACAAGAAAAAAAATCTATATCAATGTGTGTCCGGAAACATTTAATTTGTTAGTTACAGCTGAAAGAGTACATTACGTACGTGCTCAAGATGTCCTCCATGAGATTCTACGCACGCATCGACACGTCTCCTCATGGACCGCCGCGTCTGTTCAGAGATGCCGGGGCAGTGGCCGATAGTCTGACAGGCATCCACACTGCGATGGTGAAGTGTCTGTTCGTTATGAACAGGAGCTGCATACACAAGGGTTTTAGGTGTCCCCACAGATGAAGCTACAGAGGGTTCAAGTCCGGCGAGCGTGGAGGCCATGCAATGGGTCCTCCCCCTATCAGTCCATCTGTCACGATACGTGTTACTGAGAACATCTCGCACAGCACAGCTAACATGTGCCGGAGTACCGTCTGCATGTACCACATTCGCGCTCTGACTGCCAGAGGTACATCTTCCGGTAGCTTCTGCAGATCATGTGAAAGGAAATCTCGGTAGTGGTTGCCTGCAAGCCGATGTGGCAAAACATGGGGCCTACCAAACAATCGCCAGCAATCCCTGTCACACATTAATGCAGAACCGCTGCTGGTGTCTACACAGTAGTCCTTCGGCCGTAACTCACAATTTCAATGTTTCCGGACACATGTTGATATGGACATATTTTCTTGTTTTGGTATATGGGACTCGTGCTCAAATATTTTCCACATCTTTCAGTTGTAATTTGTATATCCTGTAAAATATAAAACGATTAACTGCTTCAGAAACAATTTTAAAGAAGGAAAATATGAATTATGAAATTCTCGTACAGCAATGTTACCTATTTCCTTGATATATTTCCCTCTCTCTTAACACGTAAATCATCTATGTGAATCAGATATCAGTTACATTCTTGCTGATGGAGACAGACCTCACTCCCCACACACCCCTACCTGGCACCAGTCATCACCCCCACATCAATGTTTTACCCCTCGTCTTACACAATAATGAACACATACAACGAGGGGAGAGTGTACTTCTATGTCTGCATGTGCGTTCCCAGTCTGTCAGGGTTGCACAGTGTACGTGTATTGGCTACTGAACCGTACACAGTGCCCATGTGTCTATACATTTCTTCCATAAGGCCGAGCAGGTTAGCTAAGGCAGTAACGAAATTACGTAAAATTGACCATTATTGCCTCACCACCGTTCCTGCTCATACATATACATCTTTCCATCCCATGTGATAATTAATAAGCTTTGTATTTTATTCAGAGCCGTTAAACAGATCATAAACAAATCAACCAATCTTCTAGGTCATGATACAGTGAATTAGCAGAAATTTTATTCGAAATATTGGTAGCTACATAGGGAAATATATGATGTCACAACATAAAATCCACAATTTTAATCTTTAGGACTGTTTAAACCTCATGTCATATAATGAAGAATAAATTTATATTACATTTCATCACACCAAATTTCATAGTATGACTCATAATACGTTATCATAAAATATATAATAATACAAAATATAGCCATGTTTTTCTTCCTTTTAAATATTAGACTGCAGTTCTTCCATTATAAGTCACATATCTCAAAGAAATATATTATAACAAATATTATGAACCCATCTAGGTTGGCTTAACTCACTTTTAAGTTACTGAAAGTTAAAGCAGGTGTCGTAGGAAAGTGTTAGGCTAATCAGGACACGAGTATGTATACATTATTCCCATCGCGGCGGCCCGGGTTCGATCCCGGGTCTGGTCAAGTGGGATTTGTGGTGGACAAAGCGGCGCTGGGGCAGGTTTCTCCAAGTACTTCGGTTTCCCCTGCCAATCTTCATTATACCAATTGCTCCACAATCACCCTCGCCTATCATTTGGGGCTGGTACAATAGGCCAGAAGTGGCCGCAGTACAAGGGACTTAGTCCCACCCCACTAGTAATAATAATAAAAAATGTATACATTAGGTGTCTAGGAGTGCTGGTATACGTAAACATATGTCTGGGTTGAAGAAAGCAGTCTTCTGGGATGTGGCGCCGTGTAGATATTGTGTTAACCGACGTTTCGGAGGAACGTATCGCCTCCAACTTCAGGGTAGAAGACAAGAAGAATTCCGAGAATTAACGCATCTGCTCACGCTGGTTCGTTGGCGGATGTATTTTTCTCTTCTACCCTGAAGGTGGAGGCGATACGTTCCTCCGAAACGTCGGTTAACACAATATCTACACGGCGCCGCATCCCAGAAGGCTGCTTTCTTCATAGTCACCGCCGTGAAAGCCTCAAGTCTTACACATGTATGGGTTACTTTCCATTTCACAGTTGGTTAGTACACGCGGATATTTTGTCTCCAGTCTATTTGAGTCTGCTCTGTGAAAGTCCAAGAGACTCAGGAGGGAATGAAACTGAGTGGACTGAACCAGGCACCCGCATATGCAAATGGTCTCACTTCATTGAGAGGAGAATGTAAATTCCAAAGGATGGAGCAGAAATGCTGCTGCAAGCCAATAAATGAAACAGCGTAGAAGTGAATATCCTAAATACATTCTAGTTAGTTAGTTATTTTAAAGAGGGTGGGTTCCCCATGCACCGCGACCAGTTTGATCTATTGTGCTTCCCTCTATGATATTCTACCAGTCTCTATACCCTACCGATAAATGGTGCGTGCCATCAGTCCCGCCGAACAAGCGAGTTCGGCCACTTGCTTAGCGGTGTCTATAATGCTTCCCCCATCTATCAGAGGCCTTAGAGACTATTGTTGGGCGGGAAACGTCCTCGAATTTGGCTCAGTGATCTCCTTTGGGGATATGAGGTTCTTTTACGTGCCGTAAAGTTACGTCACGGGACATACAGCTTAAAGTCCCTCCCGGAGGACTTGTTCCCTGAATTTTTCCGCCCTTAAAAATTCGACGACCTCCGCCGGGTATTTGAACCCGCGTACCACGAGTCACGAGGTGGGAACGTTACCTCTAGACTACGGAGGCCGCTTAAATACACTCTAAGCCATGTACGATCGTAAAGGGAGATTCAGCGCTCTAGACAATACTCAGGGAGATACCTGGAGAAGTCAAAGGGAGATGCAAACGTAAATAAAGTTATCTTTTTCAGGGTCGCCACCGTTCCGGGGTTACGATATGTTTACGGTGATGTCACTTTGTAGTAATAGTAAGAGGAAAAGTTGTCCATGTGCTTAACGTAACTCAGCACTACGCCATGAAGACGTACGGCGGAGTGGCTATATAGATCCAAATTTTCTTGACCTCGTCTCTAGTTGGAGGTGAGTGGTCAGCTTCACGCCCCTGCCGTTTTGTTCATGTAAAACTGACCCCGGCACCCATTGGATAGGAGGCTGGATGGGCTCCAGAACCAGTCTGGAAGGCGTGGAGAAAATTCTTGACCCTACCGGTGCTCGAAGTCCGACCCCTCATCCAGCCCATGATCAGTCACTACACCGACTGAGCTATCCCGGCTGTGATTATTTGACTGAGGCTCCGCGCCGAGGGCTCTTATGAGTAGATACATGAAGAACAGTCATCAGACTCGAAGAATAGGAAAGGCAACAGGAACAAGGCAAAGAGAATAATGTCTGCATTTACTAATGCGGAAGTTGCACATATGCATTTCTTGTGCAGTTTTTGCAATGTAAATTCTCTCGGTGCACTGAGGGATTTATTTCCCCCACAGGCTCTACAGCCCTTTTATTGCCCTGGTCTCGGATTTTTTTCTTCAGTTTCACGATAATTTTACAGACGGTAGGACACCTTGGACGAGTGATCAGCTCGTCGCAAGGCCTTTACCTAAACACAGGATAACACAAACACAGAACAAACACATAGACATACCAAACATCCATGCCTTGTGTGGGATTTGAACTCACGACCTAGGCTTCCGAGCAATCCTTAGACCACTCGGCTACTGTGACCGCAGCACTGAGGGAATATCAACATCAATATCCGAATACGAAAGAGACAAATATATGGACTTGTATTTGAAAAGGTGAATTTTGATTTGAGATATTCAGGTACGCTCATTTTACATGCAAATATTGGCCGAAAAATATAAAAGTTCGGGATGAGGAAGATGTGTTGGATATCACGCACGCTAACCCACCAACCAGCACCCCTCAGGACTTTCTCAGAATAGTCTGGCGGACCCTGCATAAGAATCAGCTGCATCCTTGCAGGATGCGACGGAAGATCGGGATTGCGATTATCATGTAATTAATCGCACTGGCTGCTGCAGGTATCAGGGATCTGTCTAGACAACACAAGGTCTCTGTGAGGCCTCTGACCATGAGAACATTTCGAACATCTCTTGTACATCCATTGTGCTGCTGAACCGCACCAGCAGAATACTATGAAGTGACGATTGAAAGAATGCTACAAAGAACAGAATTTATTTTCTTTCTTTCATTCTTTATTTACATACAAACAGAAGAACTAACGTAGAAAGTTGAAAAAAATTATTTCCGTTTCATGAAAAATCGACAATCACAATAATGCGAGGGGGAGCCAGTAAATATTTCACAAATGAATATAGGACGTAAAACATATAATATTCGATCCTTGAAAAAGTATTTATTTCTCGACATATCGCCCACCAACTCTGATATATTTGTGCCATTGCTTTACCAGTGCGTCGAGACCCGTAGCACAGAACTCCTTTGACTGTTGTCTCAGTCATTAACCTAAATATGTCCTAACTCCTTAACGGTGGGAAATTAAAAAAAAACTCTATTTACATTTTGGGCTTCAATTGGTCTCCCTAACACCCTCCTTTTTCTTAATGCTAGTGGGGTGGAAGTAAGTCCCTTGTACTGCGGCCACTTCTGGCCTATCGTACCAGCCCCAGATGATAGGTGAGGGTGATTGTGGAGCAATTAGTGGAATGAAGATTGGCAGGGGAAACCGAAGTACTCGGAGAAAACCTACCCCAGCGCCACTTTGTCCACCACAAATCCCACTTGACCAGACACGGGGTCGAACCCGGGCGGCCGCGGTGTGAAGCCAGCGACTAATCGATTGAGCTATGGCGCGGCCTAACAACCTCCTTAAGTATTTTACTAGAGCTTCGAATCAATCTGCATATTAACATGATACGAAATCAAAATTGGAAGAAAATTATAACATAAGCATGCCATAAATTATTCGAGAATGTTTCAAGACATAAGTGCTGCCTCTCTGGGTACAGCACTACCAAACGGGAATGCAGGTCATGGGAATTAAACACTTTGAAACAAGAGGCGAGAGGAATAAAACTAGGAGACATGACAGGCCGACATTCTTGTACTTCAGTTTCGAGCATGGAAGTTAATCAGGGTCTGAGCAGTGCTCACTCGCCTGGGGAAGAGAGAGAGAGAGAGAGAGAGAGAAGAAGGGGAGTAGTGGGAAACAATATGTTTTAGGAATGGGGAATATTTTCCCCTGCTTTGAAAGTTCTGGGGCAATTCTTGCTCGACCTTCTTGTAGAGATACATTTGAGAGAGGGTTAATCTTTAGGAAGTGAAGAAGGTAAAGCGGTAGGTCGAAATTTTTATGTTAAGATCGGGGAGGGGCGTGTGAAACATGCGACGCAACGTAGAATTTTCGTACGAACTCAGCATTTGCTCTAAGACAAAGTAAACCAACCGAGAACATTGATCGAGCTGGCCGGTCGCAGGACATGCCGGCATAAATTGACTTCTAGCCTACATACACGAATCCTAACGTTGGTCCCTATCTGCGCTCTTGCTTTATTTCGAAATATTTTACAGAACCTAGTCCGTGTGCATATTTAGGATAAACCTGGACGTACAGGGACAGAATTTGTTGATCCAGTTCGAACCTCACAATAAACGCAATACGTCACTGTCAGGAAGACCAATTAATTTATATTTGGTGTAAACAATCGCTATTTATTCGCAATTTTTATAAAATACGAAAATACACTTAGTGGAAGTTTTTTTAACGTTAAGGCAGGCTACATACATAAAAAAGTAAAGCTATCCCAGTAACAGGCCGTGGAGGCCCATAGGGTTGTGAGATGTTGAGGTTCCCACATTTTCTAGACAATCGGATCATAGATGGCGGCAAGGTTGTCAGCCTCATGCGCCGGCCGCCCTTTACCCCCAAGAATATTCCAAGAACATTCCTGGTACTCATTTCTGTTAGAGGCTGAGTCGATCCCAGGGCCATAGTGCGGCCGGAAGGATTAGATCTATTGAAAAGAATCCAATGATCTCATCGGAACTTGAACCCGTGACCTTCCGGCTTGTAGCATAGTGCCTCAACGAACTACGCTACCGCGTGCCCCCAGGCTATATACAGGGTTAGGAGAAGGAAGCCCTCTAACTGCTTCTTATTTTTCAAATTGAAAACTTTTGACCCGGATTCATTCACTCATGGCGCTGATCCCTTCTTGAGAAACCGCCAGTTATGCAGCTACTCAAGAACTTCCCA
Source organism: Cryptotermes secundus (assembly GCF_002891405.2). Lineage (NCBI taxonomy): Eukaryota > Metazoa > Arthropoda > Insecta > Blattodea > Kalotermitidae > Cryptotermes > Cryptotermes secundus. The sequence continues at coordinate 281,125 of NW_019735464.1, forward strand.
GTATTTTATGGAATCTTAAGGTTCATTACCGTGTTCACAAGAGTTCTCCACTGGTCCCTATCCTGAGCCAGATCGATCCAGTCCATACCACCCCATCCTATCTCTCTAAGATCCATTTTAATATTGTCCATCCACCTGCGTCTATATCTTCCTAGTGGTCTCTTTCCTTCTGGCTTTCCCACCAATATCTGTCGAGTTTCTCCCCCATTCGTGCTACATGCCCTGCACACCTTATCTTCCTTGACTTGATCATTCTAATTATAATTAGAGAAGAGTACATGTTATGAAACACCTCACTATGCAGTTTTCTCCAAATTCCCGTCACTTCACTCCTCTTCGGTTCAAATATTCTCCTCAGCACCCTGTTCTAAAACACCCTCCGTCTATGTTCCTCCCTTAATGTCAGAGAACAAATTTCCCACCCGTACAGAACTACAGGAAAGTTAAAGTTTTGTATATTCTAATTTTTATTTTTTATTTATTTTCCTGAATCAGGTTTTGATACTTTCTTGATTAGAATGACCGATACTATGACCTACCAGAATATTGACCTTTTCTCCTGGGACACTCTGTATAGTTACTAGACTGTGCTTTATATATCTAACTGTATGCAGCGGAGATATTCAATAAGGCAGAAAAAAAAATTCACCGAATTTGAAGGAAACCAAAAGTTCACTATCATGACCGCAAGAGCCCGATCTTTACATGCGAAGTATGAAATTCCTCCACACTTTCACATCCAATTTTTTTAGGTTAATTTAGTGCTACCCATTCTTGTAAACTTAGATCTTCCAAAGGATATCCCTCATTCAGTTTTTTACAACGAAAATTCTATTATTAAAATTATGATAAAAGTGTTTTTCTTTATATTTTTGAACAGATTCATAGTCTACGTCAGCAGCAAGACATCCAGAGGGATGTGGCCAGCAGCGCTGTGAACCTTCGCGTCTCTCAACAGTTCAGTGTGTACACCGGTTGAATGAGGCGACAGATCGTCCATGTGTGGCCTAGCGTTTAGAACACGGAATAGCCCCTCGCAAAAGACTTCTCTCCGCTGGGGTGATTGCTGTAACAACTGTCCTTCCTCCCACCACTGTCTCCTTCATCTTCGCTATCAACACTCCCTATAGGATGCCCCGAAACTGAGTATATCGACGATGCGTACAATTACAGCATTCCTAAAGCAATATAGGTTTCCTCGGCCTGTGTATACTTAGACGTAACTGAAGATATTACCGAACCACATAACATTTCTGTATTAAGTGAGATATATAAGAATTGGTATCGCTAGAAGAAACAACTAGAATTCACTGCCTGCCCCAAATACAAGAAAATTTATTGAAAGGATAATTGTTATAGGTGACACAAGGAATTGTATATATAACTATATTCCTTTAGGGAAGTCGATAGAAATATGTAAAGGACATTCACCAGCACGAAGCTATTAGCATAGGACATACCATCTTCACTCGACATGGATATCTGCGTAGTGAAATAGCCAATAGAGAAGAGAATTGGGGCGATTTCTCACAACCCTCATCATCAACGAATTCCAAATAACACAGATTTGCTTCAGTTGCAGCGGCTTCGGCGTATAACATATATATATAGAGCAAGAGAGAAACATATTTTTGTGATAGATATAAATGTATTTTTGTCTCGATTAGTTTTTAATGTGTGATTAATTTAAATTTGTGAACATTATGAAGAAATGAGGAGTTGTCAGTACCAAAAATCCTAGAAGCAAATACCCAACAGTATTCAATATACTTGCCAAAAGAAAAAAAAAACAACGTATTCTACGAAACCTCCATCCACAGGAATTGTTCTTCAGTCACCTGTCTCTCAATACAGAAGGTATGTAAGAGGCCTAAATGTCCTATTTAATATTATCTTAATAACAGAATATAAATGTGTCACATTTTCTTTATTTCTTACCTATTTAAGATAATGCTTATCAACTGCATGGCTTGCATGGTTGATTGTTATGAACATGAATAATGAATTGAGTTGAACGACTAGTACTTAATTTAATAACTCTCTCTCAAATGTAGTGGTTAATTAACACTGGCTGAAGAGGTGAGGATTTTAACTAGATAGGATACGTGGCCCATCCTAAATTGCAATGCTGGTATTAGCCTGGAGAGACTGAGAAAAACAGTGAGAAACCTCAGTCAGGAAATCCTCTTCACTAAATAAGATTCGAACCAGGTGCTATCCGATTATAGTGACACGCTTTAACACCAAAGTTAATTTGTTCGTCAATTAATTTATATCAAGTTAAGATAAATTAAATGAATGATTCTTGATTAAATCTGGGAAATTCTGAAATTTAGAAATATATAAAACATAATTTTATTTTGTGGGTGTGAAACCTGGTCTCTAACATAAATGGATGAATATAGATAAAGAGTGCTCGAGTACAATGGGCGGAGAAAATATGGAGACAGGAACTGAAAGGAAACTGCATAATGAGCGGTTTCGTGTTTGTATTCTTCACCAAATTTTATAAGGACCATCAATCAAAGGAGGATAAGTAGGGTGGAGCATTTAACAGGCAGGGTACAGATAAGAAATACAAATAAAATGTTAGAAATCCGAAGGGAAGAGATAACATTGAAGACCTAGGCGTTTATGAGGGAATATTATTAAAATGAATCCTAAAGAATCAGGCTGGGAGGATGTGGGCTGGATTAATCTGCTTAAGATAGGGACAGCGGAGCGAGTTATTGTGAATACAGCAATAGAACTTCTGATTTCTTAGAGGTCGGCAATTCCCTCACTAACTGGGCGACCATTAATTTCTGAAACAGGTGTTCCATGGAGGAAATTAGAAACGAGTTCCTACACTTTGCGAACAGTGAGGTTTGTGTATGTTGGCTTTGCAGCAGGACCGGCAAGATGATCAACATCGCGGGCATCATCTCCATCGTACTGTTCTACATCCTGATCTTAGCGGTGGGCCTGTGGGCGGCCCGCAAGAAGCAATCCGGTGATGACTCAGAGGAGGAGGTCATGCTTGCTGGGAGGAGCATTGGGCTCTTCGTCGGCATATTCACCATGACTGGTGAGTCTAAGCGCATTGCCGCATTGATTCTTAGGTTCCTTCCAATTCGGGAGGTGCCATAGCTCACGTGGTTAGCAGCCGGTTGTTCACCGCGGCGCTCCGACTTCGAGCCAAGTTCAGGTCATGTGGTGGACAAAGTGGCACTTGGGTAGGTTTTTTCCGAGTACTTAGATTTCCCCTACCAATTCTCATTCCACCGTTTGCTTCATATTCACCATCATCATCCGGGGCTGGTACAATTGGCTAATTACTGGCCGACGTGCCAAGTGGACTGAGTCTCACCCTAACCGAAGAAACTAAAAACTTTTCCAACTTCAGAGTTCTTCTGTAGGATTGAGAACGATTGGAGAAGGCAGTGGTCACAAATGGTCAGCAGGTAAGCATTTGAAGGGGGTCGACCATTGTCCGTTACACTGCAAAGACCTATAGTGTTGGAGTGGAATTATAGGCATACGGATGTCGTAGGAGGGTCAGCTCGGTCCGTGTAGCGGTGAGGCTACGGGCTGAACGGCCGGGGGTGAATTCCCGGTAAAGGGCAAAATATATTTCTTATATCCACATCCTCCAGATCAACTCTGGGTCTCAACCAACATAAAATGCAATGGGTACGGGGTAAAGCAGCAGGAACCTTTGTTTAGTGTCCAGGTTCAGAAACCTCCTACATTTATCTTTTCTTTATTGCTAGTGGGGTGGGACTAAGTCCCTTGCACTGCGGCCACTTCTGGCCTATTGTACCAGCCCCAGATGATAGGGGAGGGTGATTGTGGAGCAATTGGTGGATTGAAGATTGGCAGGGGAAAACGAAGTACTCGGAGAAAATCTGCCCCAGCGCCACTTTGTCCACCACAAATCCCACTTGACCAGACCCGGGCCGCCGCGGTGGGAAGCCAGCAACTAACCGCTTGAGCTATGGCGCGGCCTTACGTGTATCTTGATGGGGTGTGCTTAGTTAATGAAATGTGGGGATAACTTTACTTCAGATGGACATCTGCGAAGAAGATATCGATCAATGACTAATTTATTCTTGTAGGGCTTATTCAGTGGACCGCCTCTGTGGTCTAGTAGTAAGAGTTCCTGGCTACAGATTCAGAGGTTCCGGGTTCCATTCCCAGCGCTGGAACGGGGTCCACTCAGCATCGTGAGGATAATTGAGAGGCTACTTGACTGGAAAAGTTGCGCCTCCTGTCTAGAAAACTGAAAATTAATGGTAGTGGGGATTCATTGCGCTGACCACGGGACACCCTCTATCCGCTAAAGTAGGTACTAACTTCGCCGACAAGCGGCGGTCACTCGGTCGGTATAGTTCGCTTGTGGACTAAAGCCAGGGAGTTTAATTTCTAGTTTAGGGCTTATTCAGTGACGCTATCAATTGCCCACGCTCCATAGGGTCGAACTGTAATATATTTAATAAACAATTTCTCCTTCCGCAATTCGAATCAGACAATTCCCGAATATAAGAGGAAAAAATTATCGCTTTAGTTAACTTACTCGGTCGACCAGTGAGGAAGAGAAAATCGGAAAGAACACATTTTGCGACTAGCACTGTCTAGGTAACCTTCTGAAGCTGCGACCCATCACCCTGCACGGCTCGGTAAACACCCGTGTTCAGAATTCTGATACTGCCGCTCTTGCTGCTTTCTGTTGTGAATGCAACCCGGAGTGCTGAAGCGAACGAATAGCTGCTAGCATTTTAGGCGCCCGATTAATTTCCATGACATTTAGGTACTAGCACGCAAAACAATCTCTTTCACTTGACCACATATCACTTACGTATCCGCACATCTATCACCCACCCACCTACCTACTTACTTACCCGTCTGTCTCCGTTCCTCTAACCATCCATCCCTCCACCTTTCTCCCTCTTCTTTCTCTCGCTGTCAGTACTGCCAACTTAACACTGTTCCGCGCGTGAAGTCTTCGATAAATGACTGGACAAATATTGGCACTGTTCTTTCCTCAAGAGAGTAGGCGCTTTGTAGCTTCCCCAGCATAAGCTGCCAGGCGTTGTAATCCAATCAATTCAATATTCCCCTCCCTTCCTCCCCATCCATTATGTCTCTTTATACGTGGAGCTCTCTTTGTTTCCTCTTCGATGCGAGACAAGCATGAACGTCAACACTCAAGAATATTAGCTAAATGTGTATGGTTAACTGTGCTGAAATCATGTGCTGGAAAAAGAATTACAATCTTTATAACAAACAAAGGGGGCACGCGGTAGCGTAGTTTGTTGAGGCACTATGCTACAAGCCGGAAGGTCGCGGGTTCAATTCTCGATGCTGTCACTGGATTTTTCAATTGACCTAATCCTTCCAGCCGTACTATGGCCCTGGGGTTGATTCAGCCTCTAACAGAAATGAGTACCAGGAATCTTCCTGGGGGGTAAAAGGCGGCCGGCGCGTCAGACTGTCAACCTTACTGCCATCTGTGAGTCGATTGTCTAGAAGATGTGGGAGCCTCGTCGTCTCACAGCCCTATGGGCCGTCATGGCTTGTTACAGGGATAGTTTTAACTTGTCATAATAAAGTGAATTCAGCCACTTAACAAACATACCAGATAACTTAATGTTTCATATTAAACTCATCATATCATTAGCTGATTCACCAATCAAATCTACCACTGACAAATTTGTTGTCTCGACCGCGCCATAGCTCAAGCCGGTTAGTCGCTGGCTTTCCACCGCGGCGGCCCGGGTTCGCTCCCGGGTCTAGTCAATTTGGGTTTGTGGTGGACAAAGTGGCGCTGGGGCGGGTTTTCTCCGAGTACTTCGGTTTCCCTTGCCAATCTTCATTCCACCAAATTCTCCATCATCATAATCACTCAG